>NC_091537.1:50014924-50317954 GCF_042242935.1 Bactrocera oleae | reverse complement strand
ACTCGAGACTATTGACAGTAAGTTGGACTTTCTCTATGATAAAATCTTTGAAGGTGTAAACCAGTTTGTTCCAGTACACGTACACAAGCCAAGTACCTATCCATCTTGGTTCTCACATGATCTCATTCACAAAGTCAAACAGAAGAAATCTGCACACCTGATATACAAAATTCGGAAAACTAAGCCAAATTATTTACGATTCAGCAGGTTAAGATTGGAATGCAAAAAGTTAAGTATCGATTGCTACAAAAGTTATGTCGACAAGGTAGAGAACAAACTGCAATCGTAGATCAAAGCATTCTGGACAAAAACCGTTGCACCGGTGACATACCATCTTCCGTAGCCTGGAATGACCGCTCAGCAGATACGGGACCAGGCATCAGTAACTTCTTTGCGTCCTTCTTCCACAGCATCTACGCGCCATCGAATAGCAACGACCCAGGTATTGCAACCTTCAATCCTGGTACACAGCGCACACACTTGGATGCCCTGACAGTGACCTACGATGCAGTACTTAAAGAACTCCTTGCTCTCGACCCCAGCAAAGGTCCAGGCCCCGATGGTTTACCTAACATATTCATCAAAAACTGTGCGGTAGGCCTATGTGAGCCTTTGACACATATATTTGGCCATGGTACCTTCCCGACATACTGGAAACTGTCATACATCTCACCGATTCATAAAGAGGGGTCCAAGACCTTGGTTACCAACTACCGTCCTATCTGCATACAGTCTGCACTTGCAAAACTATTTGAGAGGTTAGTGCTTCCACAGATACGTCAGGCATTTGAAAACATCATAACAACCAAACAACATGGCTTTACTAGTGGCAGATCCACCACTACCAATTTGTTCATATACGTCGACAAACTGCTGAACTCCATGGATTCCGGCAACTGCACATACAGCATTTACACAGAATACAGCAAGGCTTTTGACCGTGTTGACTACGAAATACTTTTAGACTTCCGCCCTGCTAGCTGTCACAAAAGTAGGGCAGTTTCCCCTATTACAGATAAAAAGATCTACATCACAAATAAAATCAAAAAGTGACTCACCTCTTGCGTTTGTGTCCAATCTCCCCCAGACGGTGTGCCAAGAATTGGCATCCGAGCCTATTAGGACCGCGGCTCCGTTTGCTGGTATTAGGTAAAAGAAAAACGTTAAGTTAATTTTTGACCAACAGACAGGCTCTGGTTCTACCTGCGCTGCTTGCCGCCAGAAGCTTATGGCTTTTTGTCATTAGTCCGGATATTCCATAGCTGCTCAGCCACGGTTCCTGGATAAGGACCACATCGGCTTCGTCCCTTCCTAGACGAAGCAAAAGATCGGCGGAAGCCGCCTTTGAATGCTGGAGGTTAATTTGGAGGATCTTCATCCTCCAAACTCCTCTCCAGCGGTGCGAGTTCCGCACCATCGTCCATATCGTCGACGCCAGCCACCTCGAACAGACGCTCGAGACTGAAGACGGATCCAGGAGCGAGGGACTCCTTTTTCAGAAGTATCAGCGCTTGCCGATATGGTGCCTCGGTCCTCTCCGGCCTAATTACCCTCCAGTCTTGGGTGGGAAGAGATGGATTGCAGTACCGCAACATCTCTTCAATTTCGGTCGGGGTAGAAGGTTCGGCCGGAAGCCAGACCCGAGCCCGAGGCCGCGTTGGGAGATCCGATTTGGCCACCACCTCGAGCTTTGCTCCTTTCCACACCTCCCGTACCCTGGCTACCGCTTCCCTATAAAGGAGAGCCGACCGTTCGTCGGCACACCTAATTAATTTGTGAATGCCGAGGTTCCACCCAGCACTTTCACATCTAGGGGGTGGTCCAGGGCTTCCACTGACCACCTTCATGAAAACAGCGGAGATGGCAGCCGCTACCCGCTTCCACTCGTCATGGGAGATGGCTCCATCTTGGGGTCGTACACCCCAAGCTCCACTGAGCTTACGAGTTTAGCGATTTCGCTAAACATCGGTGGGGGGCCGGCCCGAGGTTTTTTGACGAGGAAGGATTCCCCCTCCTGCGATCTCTGCCGCTTTATCGAGGAGTGAGGCTCGCTCGGCCCCACCTTCCCGTCGCCCCGTCGCCCAGCACCCTTTTGGCCCACTCAAGTGTGCTAGAATGCTGGTCAGATTTCTGATCAGCCTGCTTGTCACTGTAGCGCTCCAAAATCTTGGCAGCCAATCGACGCTCAGACTTCAGCTTTTTAGCTGCAGTCGCGCGCTTCCCCACCGGGCCTTTAGCGTTCGCCGAGGACCCCGTGGACCTCACGAACCTCGCAGAGGATCCTCTGCTAGTGCTGGCGATTCCGCATCGCACTTTCCCCCTACCCAAGGCTACCGTCGGCAGACTTTTGCCAACCACCCCTGCCTTACCGACCCTGCCATGGTTTTAACGGGACGGAGGCAGCCTTAACTTTAGCCCATCAGCCATTTCTGCAGGGTATCACCCCTGCATACTCAGGTGACAGAATACCACCACCACCAGCCCAGGGTTTAATCGAATCCATCTGATAGTCCAGGCTATGTCCATGTCGAGCAAAGGTCAGATCAGGAGTTCACAAAGGCCGTAAAGGATGCAGGTCATTTGGCGTTACCCAAGATGCACCGCGCGGAGGCGAACCTGCTCTTCATCTCCCAATTCAAGCTAACTGAACGCAGACTTAATGGTGCATATGTTTACTTGTTTTTACACTAAAATCCCGTTATCCCAAAAATTAAAATAGCAATATACATATTTGTTTTTGCATTTTGAACTTAAGAATATAAAGAAGAAATACATGCAGAAAATTTGAACTGAATTACCTATTTATATTATGTCTTTACTTCACTTAAAAAAATGTGTCGGGAGAGCGCAGACTTTATTGGCTATGTGAACATATCTAGCTGAATGCCAAGATACGTTCTGACTAACAGAGTCACTAATTCACAATTGTGACGATTAGAAACATGAGACAATCATAACAATTTGAATACCGGTATTAACAATGTAGAGAATTAAGCCTGGCACAGCCTGGAATTTTAAAGCAGTAGTGCATGGTTTCCTTGGAAACCATAGAGCTGAATAATATGATAAGCTGATCACTGACAGGATTACGAATTTCTTCATCATCGGATGTAGAATGTCTCTAAAGATGCACATGTTACACTCTTATAAATTGGTCATAAACATAAGAATTTCTTAAACATCCTATTATATAAGCCATGAAACAAATACAAATTCAATCGACTTCCAATAAAATACAAAGCGCGTATAAGTATTCCAGAATTAAAAACAGAGTATTTAGTATACAAGTTTGATTTGTATCAATATCCACTGATAGACCAAGTAGATTTAGTTAAATGTTCAACTAACTCGGAGAATTATTATCAATGTTTGGAAATCAGCTACGAATAATTCATATCAAGTAGCAGCATTTTAGTTAGAGCATGAAGCATGTGGATTCAAACCTACTACAAATGAAAATAACTATGACAGTATCATGTACAATCCGATATTAATAAAGGATTGCTATCTTCTTCACTTCAAATAAACTTCAAACTTCAAATAAGGACTTTTAATTCAATATTAATAAACATTACCAAAAATATCCCAAATCTTTACTTTAGTTTTATGACAAGAACTGTGACTGTTCCGTTTGAACTTCGGGTTAGAAATAATTAATAATAATAATAAAATATAATAATTAGTATTAAAACAACACAACTTTGGCTCCAGGTAGAATGTTCATAAAGACATGAATATAAAAATTTTGTTACCATAAGATAAAATTATATTTTTGACACATTTCATACATGAAAATTCTCAAGTGTGTTTGAGAAATAAAATTATATTTGGGATGCGTGACTTCACTAAAAAAAACAATTGCCGGTACCGAAAATTACTTACGGTAATAGAAACGCCTGCGATTGCGATGTTTATAAAATTGAATTGGGTTCGCTTAGCCTAAACTTAAGGAGACTCGGTGGTCTAGGATTTTCAATAAATCAATTTTTGGTTTCATATTTCGTTAGTACAAGTATATACTTCCTATATGTAGTATATTGTCAATGTTTCATAAAGATATTCCAAGCATTACGTGTTTTATGTATGGCATTCTGTACAGTACTGGCTATCGATGGGACTAGAATAAATATTATATGTCAAAAATTTCTATTTTTATCATTAACAAAAAGTTGAAAAAATGGTAACTTTCCAGAAAAGTAACTTCGACAATGTGCCATTTTGTCACAATTCTGACAATTAATTTCATGTAAATAAAAGCTAATAATAATATGTGTAAGAAATTTAAATTTTTTTTATCATCTGCACACTGAAATTAATTCCATAAAATAGGTATTTTTTCGGACCTCTAAATATGGACAAAACGGAGTAAGTACCATATTATTACATTTCGAACTTTCATTAATTATTGTAGTAGATTAAGGAGCGTCATTTTCATAGGGTTGTTAGGGTAACTATTTTTAACTAAACAAAAAATTGTATAATTTAATTACAATATTTTAATAACTTTTTGGTTAGGTAGCTGTGAACATGTGCAGTCTGCATAGTGAAAAGTGCTCCGTAATATCTGAAAATATTACATCAATTGCATATATAAAAGTGAAAGAATATTAAATTAATGCCTCATATAAGTTTCCTTAACAGAAAATAATAATTCCTATAAGAAAATATAAAGGATGTACAAAGAAAATTTCGATTAAATTTTGATATTGAACCATAATTGAATTTCGTACAACAAAAAAAGATGTGTGCGACGTAATATTAATAATAAAAAGCATAACAAACATTAACATTGATTGTGAATCAGACATCATAGAGTGAATTAATGCATTGGTAATACACGAAAATAAAAAATTACTCTGGAATTATTTGGAACATATCTTTTTTTTCCTGTATCGTGTACTTACAAAATGCCACCCAAAAAAGTAAATACAACACAACAGATACCGCCACCGTCAAAGGATATTGAAACCTTATTCAAGATACACTTAATATACCTTAAAAGAGGTAAGCAAACTGTCAGAACAAAACGTCTCGCTATCAAATCAATGTTCTGCCCTGGACAGACTTACACCAGTTGAAGACAAGCTTAACGTAGATATGAGGCTGCCTACCAGCCAGGAAGAGTTTTTCACTGAACTGTCGCATTCCACCACGTCCTCCACCTGGACGTACACGTCCTTTTCGCATTGCCACCCGCTCAGCAGCCGATGCACTTGCCATTATCAAATACAGACAAACAGACGAAAACTCAGGTTTTATTTTCAAGACTGATCTAACTCCCTCTCAACAACTTCATCTGAAAAATTTGCGTCAAGAGCTTGATTCAATCGTGAAGAGTGGTGATGACAGTAACACAATTAAATATATCCATGGTGTCCCTAGAATCGTTAAAAGAAATTTTCGTCCGCTCAATGAGCAAGAAGAAAGTATCTTTCGTCCACCTGTGCTACCAGAACGTCAGAGGTCTGCGTACAAAACTCTCAACATTTCAAACAGCATTGGCGGCTAACCAGTACGACGTTGTATGTATTTCGGAATCCTGGCTTCACTCATCCATATGTGATGGTGAAGTCATTGATTCAACATATAGTATTTACCGTAAAGACCATGTTTCTCTCATCAACGAGCAGGTACGTGGTGGTGGTGTCTTCATCACCTGTAAACGTAGTCTCCATACAGAACAAATTGCAATAACAAACAATGATTTAGAGCAAATACTCATCCGTGTCAAGGGAGCTTCTCGCGATATGATCATCGGCTGCATCTACATACCTCCTCAATCAACTCTTGAGATCTTCGAGTGCCACATAGCTACCGTTTCATTTATAATGGACAAATACCAAAACTCCAACGTCATGATTGTCGGCGACTTCAATATTCCTAGCAGCTTGCCTCGTGTCGAATGTGAAAAGCAACTTTATGATGGATTTGCCTCATTAAACTGCACTCAACAAAATTACATTCAAAATGCCTGGAACTCAACACTTGACCTTTGTTTCAGTGACATTGACTCTTCTCCGGAACACGCAGTTGCTCTTCTCCCGGAAGATAAGTACCATCCTGCTATCGACATCTTGCTAAATTTTCGGCCGGGGTTGACGCCAGATAATTCCTCATCATACGTATTTAACAAGGCTAACTACGCAGCCCTTAATACCTCTCTCTTAAGAACGAACTGGATTGACCTCTACAAACTCGAGACTATTGACAGTAAGTTGGACTTTCTCTATGATAAAATCTTTGAAGGTGTAAACCAGTTTGTTCCAGTACACGTACACAAGCCAAGTAACTATCCATCTTGGTTCTCACATGATCTCATTCACAAAGTCAAACAGAAGAAATCTGCACACCTGATATATAAAATTCGGAAAACTAAGACAAATTATTTACGATTCAGCAGGTTAAGATTGGAATGCAAAAAGTTAAGTATCGATTGCTACAAAAGTTATGTCGACAAGGTAGAGGACAAACTGCAATCGTAGATCAAAGCATTCTGGAATTTTATCAAGGACAAAAACCGTTGCACCGGTGACATACCATCTTCCGTAGCCTGGAATGACCGCTCAGCAGATACGGGACCAGGTATCAGTAACCTCTGCGTCCTTCTTCCACAGCATCTACGCGCCATCGAATAGCAACGACCCAGGTATTGCAACCTTCAATCCTGGTACACAGCGCACACACTTGGATGCCCTGACAGTGACCTACGATGCAGTACTCAAAGAACTCCTTGCTCTCGACCCCAGCAAAGGTCCAGGCCCCGATGGTTTACCTAACATATTCATCAAAAACTGTGCGGTAGGCCTATGTGAGCCTTTGACACATATATTTGGCGAATCTCTTCACCATGGTACCTTCCCGACATACTGGAAACTGTCATACATCTCACCGATTCATAAAGAGGGGTCCAAGACCTTGGTTACCAACTACCGTCCTATCTGCATACAGTCTGCACTTGCAAAACTATTTGAGAGGTTAGTGCTTCCACAGATACATCAGGCATTTGAAAACATCATAACAACCAAACAACATGGCTTTACTAGTGGCAGATCCACCACTACCAATTTGTTCATATACGTCGACAAACTGCTGAACTCCATGGATTCCGGCAACTGCACATACAACATTTACACAGACTTCAGCAAGGCTTTCGACCGTGTTGACTACGAAATACTTTTAGACTTCCGCCCTGCTAGCTGTCACAAAAGTAGGGCAGTTTCCCCTATTACAGATAAAAAGGTCTACATCACAAATAAAATCAAAAAGTGACTCACCGAGCCTATTAGGACCGCGGCTCCGTTTGCTGAAAATAGGTAAAAGAAAAACGTTAAGTTAGTTTTTGACCAACAGACAGGCTCTTCATCCTCCAAACTCCTCTCCAGCAGTGCGAGTTCCGCACCATCGTCCATATCGTCGACGCCAGCCACCTCGAACAGACGCTCGAGACTGAAGACGGATCCAGGAGCGAGGGACTCCTTTTTCAGAAGTATCAGCGCTTGCCGATATGGTGCCTCGGTCCTCTCCGGCCTAATCACCCTCCAGTCTTGGGTGGGAAGAGATGGATTGCAGTACCGCAACATCTCTTCAATTTCGGTCGGGGTAGAAGGTTCGGCCGGAAGCCAGACCCGAGCCCGAGGCCGCGTCGGGAGATCCGATTTGGCCACCACCTCGAGCTTTGCTCCTTTCCACACCTCCCGTACCCTGGCTACCGCTTCCCTATAAAGGAGAGCCGACCGTTCGTCGGCACACCTAATTAATTTGTGAATGCCGAGGTTCCACCCAGCACTTTCACATCTAGGGGGTGGTCCAGGGCTTCCACTGACCACCTTCATGAAAACAGCAGAGATAGCAGCCGCTACCCGCTTCCACTCGTCATGGGAGATGGCTCCATATTGGGGTCGTACACCCCAAGCTCAACTGAGCTTACGAGTTTAGCGATTTCGCTAAACATCGGTGCGGGTCCGACCCGATTTTTTTTGACGAGGGAGGATTCCCCCTTCTGCGATCTCTGCCGCTTTATCGAGGAGTGAGGCTCGCTCGGCCCCACCTTCCCGTCGCCCCGTCGCTCAGCACCCTTTTCGCCCACTCAAGTGTGCTAGCATGCTGGTCAGACTTCTGATCAGCCTGCTTGCCACTGTAGCGCTCCAAAATCTTGGCAGCCAATCGACGCTCAGACTTCAGCTTTTTAGCTGCAGTCGCGCGCTTCCCCACCGGGCCCTTAGCATTCGCCGAGGACCCCGTGGGCCCCATGAACCTCGCAGAAGATCCTCTGCTAGTGCTGGCGATTCCGCATCGCACTTTCGCCCTACCCAAGGCTACCGTCGGCAGACTCTTGCCGACCACCCCTGCCTTACCGACGCCAGTGACGGTTGCCAGGCACTCCCTGGATTTCCCTTCTCACTCTTTTCCGGGGACGATTCCGTCCCCCTCGGTGAAAGTGTCCCCCCGTCAGACCTGCTTCTCCCCTCGTCCGTGGTCATTTTGTTTGTATTCATTATTCTTGGGTCCCCACTCGGAGCCGCTATCCACCTCCCGGAAAGGTAGTCGCCTTTTATGGTCCCAAGGTTGTCTCAGTTACGAGGCCAAGGCGAGGGTTGACGCACGCCCTTATGAGGCAATGCGTTCAGAGCCGACCAGCGCAAGGAAGGAGTCATCTCAACAAACACCTACCACACCAACTTAATGATGACGGGAGGGGAACGTACTCTGAGGCCTGCCATGGTTTTAACGGGACGGAGGCAGCCTTAGCTTTAGCCCATCAGCCATTTCTGCAGGGTATCACCCCTGCATACTCAGGTGACAGAATACCACGACCATCAGCCCAGGGTTTAATCGAATCCATCTGATAGTCCAGGCTATGTCCATGCCGAGCAAAGGTCAGATCAGGAGTTCACAAAGGCCGTGAAGGCCGCAGGTCATTTGGCGTTACCCAAGATGCACCGCGCGGAGGCGAACCTGCTCTTCATCTCCCAATTCAAGCTAACTGAACGCAGACTTAATGGTGCTTATGTTTACTTGTTCTTACAATAAAATCCCGTTATCCCAAAAATTAAAATAGCAATATACATATTTGTTTTTGCATTTTGAACTTAAGAATATAATGAAGAAATACATGCAGAAAATTTGAACTGAATTACCTATTTACATTATGTCTTTACTTCACTTAAAAAAAAGTGTCGGGAGAGCGCAGACTTTATTGGCTATGTGTACATATCTAGCTGAATGCCAAAATGATACGTTCTGACTAACAGAGTCACTAATTCACAATTGTGACGATTAGAAACATGAGACAATCATAACAAGTTGAATACCGGTATTAACAATGTAGAGAATTAAGCCTGGCACAGCCTGAAATTTTAAAGCAGTAGTGCATGGTTTCCTTGGAAACCATAGAGCTGATTAATATGATAAGCTGATCACTGACAGGATTACGAATTTCTTCATCATCGGATGTAGAATGTCTCTAAAGATGCACATGTTACACTCTTATAAATTGGTCATAAACATAAGAATTTCTTAAACATTCTATTATATAAGCCATGAAACAAATACAAATTCAATCGACTTCCAATAAAATACAAAGCGCGTATAAGTATTCCAGAATTAAAAACAGAGTATTTAGTATACAAGTTTGATTTGTATCAATATCCACTGATAAACCAAGTAGATTTAGTTAAATGTTCAACTAACTCGGAGAATTATTATCAATGTTTGGAAATCAGCTACGAATAATTCATATCAAGTAGCAGCATTTTAGTTAGAGCATGAAGCATGTGGATTTAAACCTACTACAAATGAAAATAACTATGACAGTATCATGTACAATCCGATATTAATAAAGGATTGCTATCTTCTTCACTTCAAATAAAATTCAAACTTCAAATAAGGACTTTTAATTCAATATTAATAAACATTACCAAAAATATCCCAAATCTTTACTTTAGTTTTATGACAAGAACTGTGACTGTTCCGTTTGAACTTCGGGTTAGAAATAATTAATAATAATAATAAAATATGATAATTAGTATTAAAACAACACAACTTTGGCTCCAGGTAGAATGTTCATAAAGACATGAATATAAAAATTTTGTTACCATAAGATAAAATCATATTTTTGACACATTTCATACATGAAAATTCTCAAGTGTTTTTGAGAAATAAAATTATATTTGGGATGCGTGACTTCACTAAAAAAACAATTGCCGGTACCGAAAATTACTTACGGTAATAGAAACGCCTGCGATTGCGATGTTTATAAAATTGAATTGGGTTCGCTTAGCCTAAACTTAAGGAGACTCGGTGGTCTAGGATTTTCAATAAATAAATTTTTGGTTTCATATTTCGTTAGTACAGTATTTACTCCTTATATGTAATATATTGTCGATGTTTCATAAAGATATTCCAAGCATTTCGTGTTTTATGTATGGCATTCTGTACAGTACTGGCTATCGATGGGACTAGAATAAATATTATGTGTAAAAAATTTCTATTTTTATCATTAACAAAAAGTTGAAAAAATGGTAACTTTCCAGAAAAGTAACTTCGACAATGTGCCATTTTGTCACAAAAGTTTTAAATACAATTTATTTCATGTAAATAAAGGCTAATAAAATTTGTGTAAGAAATTTAAATTTTTTTTATCATCTTCACACTGGAATTAATTCCTTAAAATAGGTATTTTTTCGGACCTCTAAATATGGACAAAACGGAATAAGTACCATATTATTACATTTCGAACTTTCATTAATTATTGTAGTAGATTAAGGAGCGTCATTTACATAGGGTTGTTAGGGTAACTATTTTTAACTAAACAAAAAATTTTATAATTTATTTACAATATTTTAATAATTTTTTGGTTAGGTAGCTGTGAACATGTGCAGTCTGCATAGTGAAAAGTGCTCCGTAATATCTGAAAATATTAGATCAATTGCATATATAAAAGTGAAAGAATATTAAATTAATGCCTCATATAAGTTTCCTTAAAAGAAAATAATAATTCTTATAAGAAAATATAAAGGATGTACAAAGAAAAGTTCGATTAAATTTTGATATTGAACCATAATTGAATTTCGTACAACAAAGAAAGATGTGTGCGACGTAATATTAATAATAAAAAGCATAACAAACATTAACATTGATTGTGAATCAGACATCATAGAGTGAATTAATGCATTGATAATACACGAAAATAAAAAAATTACTCCGGAATTATTTGGAACATATGATTTTTTTTTTCCTGTATCGTGTACTTACAAAATGCCATCCAAAAAAGTAAATACAACTCAACAGATACCGCCACCGTCAAAGGATATTGAAACCTTATTCAAGATACACTTTGACCGTTTTACAGCAAATTATGAACGTGAGTTCAGGGACCTTAAAAAATCATTTTTAAGCGAAATCAAGGACTTAAGAAAAGAGGTAAGCAAACTGTTAGAACAAAACGTCTCGCTATCAAATCAATGTTCTGCCCTGGATGACAGACTTACATCAGTTGAAGACAAGCTTAACGTAGATATGAGGCTGCCTACCAGCCAGGAAGAGTTTTTCACTGAACTGTCGTACTCCACCACGTCCTCCACCTGGACGTACACGTCCTCTTCGCATTGCCACCCGCTCAGCAGCCGCTGCACTTGCCATTATCAAATACAGACAAACAGACGAAAACTCAGGTTTTATTTTCAAGACTGATCTAACTCCCTCTCAACAACTTCATCTGAAAAATTTGCGTCAAGAGCTTGATTCAATCGTGAAGAGTGGTGATGACAGTAACACAATTAAATATATCCATGGTGTCCCTAGAATCGTTAAAAGAAATTTTCGTCCGCTCAATGAGCAAGAAGAAAGTATCTTTCGTCCACCTGTGCTACCAGAACGTCAGAGGTCTGCGTACAAAACTCTCAACACTTCAAACAGCATTGGCGGCTAACCAGTACGACGTTGTATGTGTTTCGGAATCCTGGCTTCACTCATTCATATGTGATGGTGAAGTCATTGATTCAACATATAGTATTTACCGTAAAGACCGTGTTTCTCTCATCAACGAGCAGGTACGTGGTGGTGGTGTCTTCATCGCCTGTAAACGTAGTCTCCATACAGAACAAATTGCAATAACATACAATGATTTAGAGCAAATATTCATCCGTGTCAAGGGAGCTTCTCGCGATATGATCATCGGCTGCATCTACATACCTACTCAATCAACTCTTGAGATCTTCGAGTGCCACATAGCTACCGTTTCATTTATAATGGACAAATACCAAAACTCCAAACAAAATTACATTCAAAATGCCTGGAACTCAACACTTGACCTTTGTTTCAGTGATATTGACTCTTCTCCGGAACACGCAGTTGCCCTTGTCCTGGAAGATAAGTACCATCCTGCTATCGACATCTTGCTAAATTCTCGGCCGGGGTTGACGCCAGATAATTCCTCATCATACGTATTTAACAAGGCTAACTACGCAGCCCTTAATACCTCTCTCTTAAGAACGAACTGGATTGACCTCTACAAACTCGAGACTATTGACAGTAAGTTGGACTTTCTCTATGATAAAATCTTTGAAGGTGTAAACCAGTTTGGTCCAGTACACGTACACAAGCCAAGTAACTATCCATCTTGGTTCTCACATGATCTCATTCACAAAGTCAAACAGAAGAAATCTGCACACCTGATATACAAAATTCGGAAAACTAAGCCAAATTATTTACGATTCAGCAGGTTAAGATTGGAATGCAAAAAGTTAAGTATCGATTGCTACAAAAGTTATGTCGAAAAGGTAGAGGACAAACTGCAATCGTAGATCAAAGCATTCTGGAATTTTATCAAGGACAAAAACCGTTGACCAGGTATCAGTAACCTCTTTGCGTCCTTCTTCCACAGCATCTACGCGCCATCGAAAAGCAACGACCCAGGTATTGCAACCTTCAATCCTGGTACACAGCGCACACACTTGGATGCCCTGACAGTGACACATATATTTGGCGAATCTCTTCACCATGGTACCTTCCCGGCCTACTGGAAACTGTCATACATCTCACCGATTCATAAAGAGAGGCCCAAGACCTTGGTTACCACCTACCGTCCTATCTGCATACAGTCTGCACTTGCAAAACTATTTGAGAGGTTAGTTCCACAGATACGTCAGGCAATTGAAAACATCATAACAACCAAACAACATGGCTTTACTAGTGGCAGATCCACCACTACCAATTTGTTCATATACGTCGACAAACTGCTGAACTCCATAGATTCCGGCAACTGCACAAACAGCATTTACACAGACTTCAGGAAGGCTTTTGACCGTGTTGACTACGAAATACTTTTAGACTTCCGCCCTACTAGCTGTCACAAAAGTAGGGCAGTTTCCCCTATTACAGATAAAAAGATCTACATCACAAATAAAATCAAAAAGTGACTCACCTCTTGCGTTTGTGTCCGAGCTCCCCCAGACGGTGTGCCATGAATTGACATCCGAGCCTATTAGGACCGCGGCTCCGTTTGCTGAAATTAGGTAAAAGAAAAACGTTAAGTTAATTTTTGACCAACAGACAGGCTCTGGTTCTACCTGCGCTGCTTGCCGCCAGAAGCTTATGGCTTTCTGTCATTAGTCCGAATATTCCATAGCTGCTCAGCCATGGTTCCTGGATAAGGACAACATCGGCTTCGTCCCTTCCTAGACGAAGCAAAAGATCGGCGGAAGCCGCCCTTGAATGCTGGAGGTTAATTTCTTCATCTTCATCCTCCAAACTCCTCTCCAGCAGTGCGAGTTCCGCACTATCGTCCATATCGTCGACGCCAGCCACCTCGAACAGACGCTCGAGACTGAAGACGGATCCAGGAGCGAGGGACTCCTTTTTCAGAAGTATCAGCGCTTGCCGATATGGTGCCTCGGTCCTCTCCGACCTAATCACCCTCCAGTCGTGGGTGGGAAGAGATGGATTGCAGTACCGCAACATCTCTTCAATTTCGGTCGGGGTAGAAGGTTCGGCCGGAAGCCAGACCCGAGCCCGAGGCCGCGTCGGGAGATCCGATTTGGCCACCACCTCGAGCTTTGCTCCTTTCCACACCTCCCCTACCCTGGCTACCGCTTCCCTATAAAGGAGAGTCGACCGTTCGTCGATTAATTTGTGAATGCCGAGGTTCCACCTAGCACTTTCACATCTAGGGGGTGGTCCAGGGCTTCCACTGACCACCTTCATGAAACAGCGGAGATAGCAGCCGCTACCCGCTTCCACTCGTCATGGGAGATGGCTCCATCTTGGGGTCGTGCACCCCAAGCTCCACTGAGCTTACGAGTTTAGCGATTTCGCTAAACATCGGTGCGGGTCCGACCCGAGGTTTTTTGACGAGGGAGGATTCCCCCTCCTGCGATCTCTGCCGCTTTATCGAGGAGTGAGGCTCGCTCGACCCCACCTTCCCGTCGCCCCGTCGCTCAGCACCCTTTAGCCCACTCAAGTGTGCTAGCATGCTGGTCAGATTTCTGATCAGCCTGCTTGCCACTGTACCGCTCCAAAATCTTGGCAGCCAATCGACGCTCAGACTTCAGCTTTTTAGCTGCAGTCGCGCGCTTCCCCACCGGGCCCTTAGCGTTCGCCGAGGACCCCGTGGGCCCCACGAACCTCGCAGAGGATCCTCTGCTAGTGCTGGCGATTCCGCATCGCACTTTCCCCCTACCCAAGGCTACCGTCGGCAGACTCTTGCCAACCACCCCTGCTTTACCGACCCTGCCATGGTTTTAACGGGACGGAGGCAGCCTTAACTTTAGCCCATCAGCCATTTCTGCAGGGTATCACCCCTGCATACTCAGGTGACAGAATACCACGACCACCAGCCCAGGGTTTAATCGAATCCATCTGATAGTCCAGGCTATGTCCATGTCGAGCAAAGGTCAGATCAGGAGTTCACAAAGGCCGTAAAGGCCGCAGGTCATTTGGCGTTACCCAAGATGCACCGCGCGGAGGAGAACCTGCTCTTCATCTCCCAATTCAAGCTAACTGAACGCAGACTTAATGGTGCATATGTTTACTTGTTCTTAGACTAAAATCCCGTTATCCCAAAAATTAAAATAGCAATATACATATTTGTTTTTGCATTTTGAACTTAAGAATATAAAGAAGAAATACATGCAGAAAATTTGAACTGAATTACCTATTTACATTATGTCTTTACTTCACTTAAAAAAATTTGTCGGGAGAGCGCAGACTTTATTGGCTATGTGAACATATCTAGCTGAATGCCAAGATACGTTCTGACTAACAGAGTCACTAATTCACAATTGTGACGATTAGAAACATGAGACAATCATAACAATTTGAATACCGGTATTAACAATGTAGAGAAATAAGCCTGGCACAGCCTGGAATTTTAAAGCAGTAGTGCATGGTTTCCTTGGAAACCATAGAGCTGATTAATATGATAAGCTGATCACTGACAGGATTACGAATTTCTTCATCATCGGATGTAGAATGTCTCTAAAGATGCACATGTTACACTCTTATAAATTGGTCATAAACATAAACATAAACATTCTATTATATAAGCCATGAAACAAATACAAATTCAATCGACTTCCAATAAAATACAAAGCGCGTATAAGTATTCCAGAATTAAAAACAGAGTATTTAGTATACAAATTTGATTTGTATCAATATCCACTGATAAACCTAGTAGATTTAGTTAAATGTTCAACTAACTCGGAGAATTATTATCAATGTTTGGAAATCAGCTACGAATAATTCATATCAAGTAGCAGCATTTTAGTTAGAGCATGAAGCATGTGGATTCAAACCTACTACAAATGAAAATAACTATGACAGTATTATGTACAATCCGATATTAATAAAGGATTGCTATCTTCTTCACTTCAAATAAACTTCAAACTTCAAATAAGGACATTTAATTCAATATTAATAAACATTACCAAAAATATCCCAAATCTTTACTTTAGTTTTATGACAAGAACTGTGACTGTTCCGTTTGAACTTCGGGTTAGAAATAATTAATAATAATAATAAAATATAATAATTAGTATTAAAACAACACAACTTTGGCTCCAGGTAGAACGTTCATAAAGACATGAATATAAAAATTTTGGTACCATAAGATAAAATTATATTTTTGACACATTTCATACATGAAAATTCTCAAGTGTTTTTGAGAAATAAAATTATATTTGGGATGCGTGACTTCACTAAAAAAAACAATTGCCGGTACCGAAAATTACTTACGGTAATAGAAACGCCTGCGATTGCGATGTTTATAAAATTGAATTGGGTTCGCTTAGCCTAAACTTAAGGAGACTCGGTGGTCTAGGATTTTCAATAAATCAATTTTTGGTTTCATATTTCGTTAGTACAAGTATATACTCCCTATATGTAGTATATTGCCAATGTTTCATAAAGATATTCCAAGCATTTCGTGTTTTATGTATGGCATTCTGTACAGTACTGGCTATCGATGGGACTAGAATAAATATTATATGTCAAAAGTTTCTATTTTTATCATTAACAAAAAGTTGAAAAAATGGTAACTTTCCAGACAAGTAACTTCGACATTGTGCCATTTTGTCACAAAAGTTTTAAATACAATTTATTTCATGTAAATAAAGGCTAATAAAATATGTGTAAGAAATTTAAATTTTTTTCATCATCTTCACACTGAAAATAATTCCTTAACATAGGTATTTTTTCGGACCTCTAAATATGGACAAAACGGAGTAAGTACCATATTATTACATTTCGAACTTTCATTAATTATTGTAGTAGATTAAGGAGCGTCATTTACATAGGGTTGTTAGGGTAACTATTTTTAACTAAACAAAAAATTTTATAATTTAATTACAATATTTTAATAATTTTTTGGTTAGGTAGCTGTGAACATGTGCAGTCTGCATAGTGAAAAGTGCTCTGTAATATCTGAAAATATTACATCAATTGCATACATAAAAGTGAAAGAATATTAAATTAATGCCTCATATAAGTTTCCTTAAAAGAAAATAATAATTCTTATAAGAAAATATAAAGGATGTACAAAGAAAAGTTCGATTAAATTTTGATATTGAACCATAATTGAATTTCGTACAACAAAGAAAGATGTGTGGGACGTAATATTAATAATAAAAAGCATAACAAACATTAACATTGATTGTGAATCAGACATCATAGAGTGAATTAATGCATTGATAATACACGAAAATAAAAAAATTACTCCGGAATTATTTGGAACATATCTTTTTTTTTCCTGCATCGTGTACTTACAAAATGCCACCCAAAAAAAGTAAATACAACACAACAGATACCGCCACCGTCAAAGGATATTGCAATCTTATTCAAGATACACTTTGAACATTTTACAGCAAATTATGAACGTGAGTTCAGGGACCTTAAAAAATCATTTTTAAGCGAAATCAAGGACTTAAGAAAAGAGGTAAGCAAACTGTTAGAACAAAACGTCTCGCTATCAAATCAATGTTCTGCCCTGGATGACAGACTTACATCAGTTGAAGACAAGCTTAACGTAGATATGAGGCTGCCTACCAGCCAGGAAGAGTTTTTCACTGAACTGTCGTACTCCACCACGTCCTCCACCTGGACGTACACGTCCTCTTCGCATTGCCATCCGCTCAGCAGCCGATGCACTTGCCATTATCAAATACAGACAAACAGACGAAAACTCAGGTTTTATTTTCAAGACTGATCTAACTCCCTCTCAACAACTTCATCTGAAAAATTTGCGTCAAGAGCTTGATTCAATCGTGAAGAGTGGTGATGACAGTAACACAATTAAATATATCCATGGTGTCCCTAGAATCGTTAAAAGAAATTTTCGTCCGCTCAATGAGCAAGAAGAAAGTATCTTTCGTCCACCTGTGCTACCAGAACGTCAGAGGTCTGCGTACAAAACTCTCAACATTTCAAACAGCATTGGCGGCTAACCAGTACGACGTTGTATGTATTTCGGAATCCTGGCTTCACTCATCCATATGTGATGGTGAAGTCATTGATTCAACATATAGTATTTACCGTAAAGACCGTGTTTCTCTCATCAACGAGCAGGTACGTGGTGGTGGTGTCTTCATCGCCTGTAAACGTAGTCTCCATACAGAACAAATTGCAATAACAAACAATGATTTAGAGCAAATATTCATCCGTGTCAAGGGAGCTTCTCGCGATATGATCATCGGCTGCATCTACATACCTACTCAATCAACTCTTGATGTCTTCGAGTGCCACATAGCTACCGTTTCATTTATAATGGACAAATACCAAAACTCCAACGTCATGATTGTCGGCGACTTCAATATTCCTAGCAGCTTGCCTCGTGTCGAATGTGAAAAGCAACTTTATGATGGCTTTGCCTCATTAAACTGCACTCAACAAAATTACATTCAAAATGCCTGGAACTCAACACTTGACCTTTGTTTCAGTGATATTGACTCTTCTCCGGAACACGCAGTTGCCCTTGTCCTGGAAGATAAGTACCATCCTGCTATCGACATCTTGCTAAATTTTCGGCCGGGGTTGACGCCAGATAATTCCTCATCATACGTATTTAACAAGGCTAACTACGCAGCCCTTAATACCTCTCTCTTAAGAACGAACTGGATTACCCCTACAAACTCGAGACTATTGACAGTAAGTTGGACTTTCTCTATGATAAAATCTTTGAAGGTGTAAACCAGTTTGTTCCAGTACACGTACACAAGCCAAGTAACTATCCATCTTGGTTCTCACATGATCTCATTCACAAAGTCAAACAGAAGAAATCTGCACACCTGATATATAAAATTCGGAAAACTAAGCCAAATTATTTACGATTCAGCAGGTTAAGATTGGAATGCAAAAAGTTAAGTATCGATTGCTACAAAAGTTATGTCGTCAAGGAAGAGGACAAACTGCAATCGTAGATCAAAGCATTCTGGAATTTTATCAAGGACAAAACCGTTGCACCGGTGACATACCATCTTCTGTAGCCTGGAATGACCGCTCAGCAGATACGGGACCAGGTATCAGTAACCTCTTTGCGTCCTTCTTCCACAGCATCTACGCGCCATCGAATAGCAACGACCCAGGTATTGCAACCTTCAATCCTGGTACACAGCGCACACACTTGGATGCCCTGACAGTGACCTACGATGCAGTACTCAAAGAACTCCTTGCTCTCGACCCCAGCAAAGGTCCAGGCCCCGATGGTTTACCTAACATATTCATCAAAAACTGTGCGGTAGGCCTATGTGAGCCTTTGACACATATATTTGGCGAATCTCTTCACCATGGTATCTTCCCGACATACTGGAAACTGTCATACATCTCACCGATTCATAAAGAGGGGTCCAAGACCTTGGTTACCAACTACCGTCCTATCTGCATACAGTCTGCACTTGCAAAACTATTTGAGAGGTTAGTGCTTCCACAGATACGTAAGGCATTTGAAAACATCATAACAACCAAACAACATGGCTTTACTAGTGGCAGATCCACCACTACCAATTTGTTCATATACATCGACAAACTGCTGAACTCCATGGATTCCGGCAACTGCACAAACAGCATTTACACAGACTTCAGCAAGGCTTTTGACCGTGTTGACTACGAAATACTTTTAGACTTCCGCCCTACTAGCTGTCACAAAAGTAGGGCAGTTAAAAAGATCTACATCACAAATAAAATCAAAAAGTGACTCACCTCTTGCGTTTGTGTCCGAGCTCCCCCAGACGGTGTGCCATGAATTGACATCCGAGCCTATTAGGACCGCGGCTCCGTTTGCTGAAATTAGGTAAAAGAAAAACGTTAAGTTAATTTTTGACCAACAGACAGGCTCTGGTTCTACCTGCGCTGCTTGCCGCCAGAAGCTTATGGCTTTTTGTCATTAGTCCGGATATTCCATAGCTGCTCAGCCACGGTTCCTGGATAAGGACAACATAGGCTTCGTCCCTTCCTAGACGAAGCAAAAGATCGGCGGAAGCCGCCTTTGAATGCTGGAGGTTAATTTGGAGGATCTTCATCCTCCAAACTCCTCTCCAGCAGTGCGAGTTCCGCACCATCGTCCATATCGTCGACGCCAGCCACCTCGAACAGACACTCGAGACTGAAGACGGATCCATCATCACCTAACGATCCGCCGCCGTGCTCACCGCGTCCGAGAGGACAGGGTCGACAACCATTTACGAGAGGGAATATTTCCCACTCTCTTCCGCCTCGGCAGGAGGCAGCGGGCCATCTGCCCTGGCTTCTGTTGGGAGCATCTTGAGCACGACCCTCTCGAAGCCATAGCTTATGGCCCCCTTTGTGACACTGAGAGGAGCGAGGGACTCCTTTTTCAGAAGTATCAGCGTTTGCCGATATGGTGCCTCGGTCCTCTCCGGCCTAATCACCCTCCAGTCTTGGGTGGGAAGAGAAGGATTGCAGTACCGCAACACCTCTTCAATTTCGGCCGAGGTAGAAGGTTCGGCCGGAAGCCAGACCCGAGCCCGAGGCCGCGTCGGGAGATCCGATTTGGCCACCACCTCGAGCTTTGCTCCTTTCTACACCTCCCCTACCCTGGCTACCGCTTCCCTATAAAGGACAGCCGACCGTTCGTCGGCACACCTAATTAATTTGTGAATGCCGAGGTTCCACCTAGCACTTTCACATCTAGGGGGTGGTCCAGGGCTTCCACTGACCACCTTCATGAAAACAGCGGTGATAGCAGCCGCTACCCGCTTCCACTCGTCATGGGAGATGGCTCCATCTTGGGGTCGTACACCCCAAGCTCCACTGAGCTTACGAGTTTAGCGATTTCGCTAAACATCGGTGCGGGTTCGACCCGAGGTTTTTTGACGAGGAAGGATTCCTTCTCCTGCGATCTCTGCCGCTTTATCGAGGAGTGAGGCTCGCTCGGCCCCACCTTCCCGTCGCCCCGTCGCCCAGCACCCTTTTGGCCCACTCAAGTGTGCTAGAATGCTGGTCAGATTTCTGATCAGCCTGCTTGTCACTGTAGCGCTCCAAAATCTTGGCACCCATCGACGCTCAGACTTCAGCTTTTTAGCTGCAGTCGCGCGCTTCCCCACCGGGCCCTTAGCGTTCGCCGAGGACCCCGTGGGCCCCATGAACCTCGCAGAGGATCTTCTGCTAGTGCTGCCGATTCCGCATCGTACTTCCGCCCTACCCAAGGCTACCGTCGGCAGACTCTTGCCGACTACCCTGCCTTACCGACCCCAGTGACGGTAAGCCAGGCACTCCCTGGATTTCCCTTCTCACTCTTTTCCGGGGACGATTTCGTCCCCTCGGTGAAAGTGTCCCCCCGTCAGACCTGCTTCCCCCCTCGTCCTTGGTAATTTTGTTTGTATTCATTATTCTTTGGTCCCCACTCGGAGCCGCTATCCACCTCCCGGAAAGGTAGTCGCCTTTTATGGTCCCAAGGTTGTCTCAGTTACGAGGCCAAGGCGAGGGTTGACGCACGCCCTTATGAGGCAATGCGTTCAGAGCCGACCAGCGCAAGGAAGGAGTCATCTCAACAAACACCTACCACACCAACTTAATGATGACGGGAGGGGAACGTACTGTGAGGCCTGCCATGGTTTTAACGGAACGGAGGCAGCCTTAGCTTTAGCCCATCAACCATTTCTGCAGGGTATCACCCCTGCATACTCAGGTGACAGAATACCACGACCATCAGCCCAGGGTTTAATCGAATCCATCTGATAGTTCAGGCTATGTCCATGCCGAGCAAAGGTCAGATCAGGAGTTCACAAAGGCCGTAAAGGCCGCAGGTCATTTGGCGTTACCCAAGATGCACCGCGCGGAGGCGAACCTGCTCTTCATCTCCCAATTCAAGCTAACTGAACGCAGACTTAATGGTGCTTATGTTTACTTGTTCTTACAATAAAATCCCGTTATCCCAAAAATTAAAATAGCAATATACATATTTGTTTTTGCATTTTGAACTTAAGAATATAAAGAAGAAATACATGCAGGAAATTTGAACTGAATTACCTATTTACATTATGTCTTTACTTCACTTAAAAAATGTGTCGGGAGAGCGCAGACTTTATTGGCTATGTGTACATATCTAGCTGAATGCCAAAATGATACGTTCTGACTAACAGAGTCACTAATTCACAATTGTGACGATTAGAAACATGAGACAATCATAACAAGTTGAATACCGGTATTAACAATGTAGAGAATTAAGCCTGGCACAGCCTGGAATTTTAAAGCAGTAGTGCATGGTTTCCTTGGAAACCATAGAGCTGATTAATATGATAAGCTGATCACTGACAGGATTACGAATTTCTTCATCATCGGATGTAGAATGTCTCTAAAGATGCACATGTTACACTCTTATAAATTGGTCATAAACATAAACATAAACATTCTATTATATAAGCCATGAAACAAATACAAATTCAATCGACTTCCAATAAAATACAAAGCGCGTATAAGTATTCCAGAATTAAAAACAGAGTATTTAGTATACAAATTTGATTTGTATCAATATCCACTGATAAACCTAGTAGATTTAGTTAAATGTTCAACTAACTCGGAGAATTATTATCAATGTTTGGAAATCAGCTACGAATAATTCATATCAAGTAGCAGCATTTTAGTTAGAGCATGAAGCATGTGGATTCAAACCTACTACAAATGAAAATAACTATGACAGTATCATGTACAATCCGATATTAATAAAGGATTGCTATCTTCTTCACTTCAAATAAACTTCAAATTTCAAATAAGGACTTTTAATTCAATATTAATAAACATTACCAAAAATATCCCAAATCTTTACTTTAGTTTTATGACAAGAACTGTGACTGTTCCGTTTGAACTTCGGGTTAGAAATAATTAATAATAATAATAAAATATAATAATTAGTATTAAAACAACACAACTTTGGCTCCAGGTAGAATGTTCATAAAGACATGAATATAAAAATTTTGTTACCATAACATAAAATTATATTTTTGACACATTTCATACATGAAAATTCTCAAGTGTTTTTGAGAAATAAAATTATATTTGGGATGCGTGACTTCACTAAAAAAACAATTGCCGGTACCGAAAATTACTTACGGTAATAGAAACGCCTGCGATTGCGATGTTTATAAAATTGAATTGGGTTCGCTTAGCCTAAACTTAAGGAGACTCGGTGGTTTAGGATTTTCAATAAATCAATTTTTGGTTTCATATTTCGTTAGTACAAGTATATACTCCCTATATGTAGTATATTGTCAATGTTTCATAAAGATATTCCAAGCATTACGTGTTTTATGTATGGCATTCTGTACAGTACTGGCTATCGATGGGACTAGAATAAATATTATATGTCAAAAATTTCTATTTTTATCATTAACAAAAAGTTGAAAAAATGGTAACTTTCCAGAAAAGTAACTTCGACAATGTGCCATTTTGTCACAATTCTGACAATTAATTTGATGTAAATAAAAGCTAATAATAATATGTGTAAGAAATTTAAATTTTTTTTATCATCTGCACACTGAAATTAATTCCATAAAATAGGTATTTTTTCGGACCTCTAAATATGGACAAAACGGAGTAAGTACCATATTATTACATTTCGAACTTTCATTAATTATTGTAGTAGATTAAGGAGCGTCATTTTCATAGGGTTGTTAGGGTAACTATTTTTAACTAAACAAAAAATTGTATAATTTAATTACAATATTTTAATAACTTTTTGGTTAGGTAGCTGTGAACATGTGCAGTCTGCATAGTGAAAAGTGCTCCGTAATATCTGAAAATATTACATCAATTGCATATATAAAAGTGAAAGAATATTAAATTAATGCCTCATATAAGTTTCCTTAACAGAAAATAATAATTCCTATAAGAAAATATAAAGGATGTACAAAGAAAATTTCGATTAAATTTTGATATTGAACCATAATTGAATTTCGTACAACAAAGAAAGATGTGTGCGACGTAATATTAAAAATAAAAAGCATAACAAACATTAACATTGATTGTGAATCAGACATCATAGAGTGAATTAATGCATTGGTAATACACGAAAATAAAAAATTACTCCGGAATTATTTGGAACATATCTTTTTTTTCCTGTATCGTGTACTTACAAAATGCCACCCAAAAAAGTAAATACAACACAACAGATACCGCCACCGTCAAAGGATATTGAAACCTTATTCAAGATACACTTAATATACCTTAAAAGAGGTAAGCAAACTGTCAGAACAAAACGTCTCGCTATCAAATCAATGTTCTGCCCTGGATGACAGACTTACACCAGTTGAAGACAAGCTTAACGTAGATATGAGGCTGCCTACCAGCCAGGAAGAGTTTTTCACTGAACTGTCGTATTCCACCACGTCCTCCACCTGGACGTACACGTCCTCTTCGCATTGCCACCCGCTCAGCAGCCGATGCACTTGCCATTATCAAATACAGACCAACAGACGAAAACTCAGGTTTTATTTTCAAGACTGATCTAACTCCCTCTCAACAACTTCATCTGAAAAATTTGCGTCAAGAGCTTGATTCAATCGTGAAGAGTGGTGATGACAGTAACACAATTAAATATATCCATGGTGTCCCTAGAATCGTTAAAAGAAATTTTCGTCCGCTCAATGAGCAAGAAGAAAGTATCTTTCGTCCACCTGTGCTACCAGAACGTCAGAGGTCTGCGTACAAAACTCTCAACATTTCAAACAGCATTGGCGGCTAACCAGTACGACGTTGTATGTATTTCGGAATCCTGGCTTCACTCATCCATATGTGATGGTGAAGTCATTGATTCAACATATAGTATTTACCGTAAAGACCATGTTTCTCTCATCAACGAGCAGGTACGTGGTGGTGGTGTCTTCATCACCTGTAAACGTAGTCTCCATACAGAACAAATTGCAATAACAAACAATGATTTAGAGCAAATACTCATCCGTGTCAAGGGAGCTTCTCGCGATATGATCATCGGCTGCATCTACATACCTCCTCAATCAACTCTTGAGATCTTCGAGTGCCACATAGCTACCGTTTCAATTATAATGGACAAATACCAAAACTCCAACGTCATGATTGTCGGCGACTTCAATATTCCTAGCAGCTTGCCTCGTGTCGAATGTGAAAAGCAACTTTATGATGGCTTTGTCTCATTAAACTGCACTCAACAAAATTACATTCAAAATGCCTGGAACTCAACACTTGACCTTTGTTTCAGTGACATTGACTCTTCTCCGGAACACGCAGTTGCTCTTCTCCCGGAAGATAAGTACCATCCTGCTATCGACATCTTGCTAAATTTTCGGCCGGGGTTGACGCCAGATAATTCCTCATCATACGTATTTAACAAGGCTAACTACGCAGCCCTTAATACCTCTCTCTTAAGAACGAACTGGATTGACCTCTACAAACTCGAGACTATTGACAGTAAGTTGGACTTTCTCTATGATGAAATCTTTGAAGGTGTAAACCAGTTTGTTCCAGTACACGTACACAAGCCAAGTAACTATCCATCTTGGTTCTCACATGATCTCATGCACAAAGTCAAACAGAAGAAATCTGCACACCTGATATATAAAATTCGGAAAACTAAGCCAAATTATTTACGATTCAGCAGGTTAAGATTGGAATGCAAAAAGTTAAGTATCGATTGCTACAAAAGTTATGTCGACAAGGTAGAGGACAAACTGCAATCGTAGATCAAAGCATTCTGGAATTTTATCAAGGACAAAAACCGTTGCACACGTGACATACCATCTTCCGTAGCCTGGAATGACCGCTCAGCAGATACGGGACCAGGTATCAGTAACCTCTGCGTCCTTCTTCCACAGCATCTACGCGCCATCGAATAGCAACGACCCAGGTATTGCAGCCTTCAATCCTGGTACACAGCGCACACACTTGGATGCCCTGACAGTGACCTACGATGCAGTACTCAAAGAACTCCTTGCTCTCGACCCCAGCAAAGGTCCAGGCCCCGATGGTTTACCTAACATATTCATCAAAAACTGTGCGGTAGGCCTATGTGAGCCTTTGACACATATATTTGGCGAATCTCTTCACCATGGTACCTTCCCGACATACTGGAAACTGTCATACATCTCACCGATTCATAAAGAGGGGTCCAAGACCTTGGTTACCAACTACCGTCCTATCTGCATACAGTCTGCACTTGCAAAACTATTTGAGAGGTTAGTGCTTCCACAGATACATCAGGCATTTGAAAACATCATAACAACCAAACAACATGGCTTTACTAGTGGCAGATCCACCACTACCAATTTGTTCATATACGTCGACAAACTGCTGAACTCCATGGATTCCGGCAACTGCACATACAGCATTTACACAGACTTCAGCAAGGCTTTCGACCGTGTTGACTACGAAATACTTTTAGACTTCCGCCCTGCTAGCTGTCACAAAAGTAGGGCAGTTTCCCCTATTACAGATAAAAAGGTCTACATCACAAATAAAATCAAAAAGTGACTCACCGAGCCTATTAGGACCGCGGCTCCGTTTGCTGAAATTAGGTAAAAGAAAAACGTTAAGTTAATTTTTGACCAACAGACAGGCTCTGGTTCTACCTGCGCTGCTTGCCGCCAGAAGCTTATGGCTTTCTGTCATTAGTCCGGATATTCCATAGCTGCTCAGTCATGGTTCCTGGATAAGGACAACATCGGCTTCGTCCCTTCCTAGACGAAGCAAAAGATCGGCGGAAGCCGCCTTTGAATGCTGGAGGTTAATTTCTTCATCTTCATCCTCCAAACTCCTCTCCAGCAGTGCGAGTTCCGCACCATCGTCCATATCGTCGACGCCAGCCACCTC
The DNA here is from genome assembly GCF_042242935.1 of Bactrocera oleae. Lineage (NCBI taxonomy): Eukaryota > Metazoa > Arthropoda > Insecta > Diptera > Tephritidae > Bactrocera > Bactrocera oleae. The sequence continues at coordinate 50,291,170 of NC_091537.1, read as the reverse complement.
GAACAGACGCTCGAGACTGAAGACGGATCCAGGAGCGAAGGACTCCTTTTTCAGAAGTATCAGCGCTTGCCGATATGGTGCCTCGGTCCTCTCCGGCCTAATCACCCTCCAGTCTTGGGTGGGAAGAGATGGATTGCAGTACCGCAACATCTCTTCAATTTCGGTCGGGGTAGAAGGTTCGGCCGGAAGCCAGACCCGAGCCCGAGGCCGCGTCGGGAGATCCGATTTGGCCACCACCTCGAGCTTTGCTCCTTTCCACACCTCCCCTACCCTGGCTACCGCTTCCCTATAAAGGACAGCCGACCGTTCGTCGGCACACCTAATTAATTTGTGAATGCCGAGGTTCCACCCAGCACTTTCACATCTAGGGGGTGGTCCAGGGCTTCCACTGACCACCTTCATGAAAACAGCAGAGATAGCAGCCGCTACCCGCTTCCACTCGTCATGGGAGATGGCTCCATATTGGGGTCGTACACCCCAAGCTCAACTGAGCTTACGAGTTTAGCGATTTCGCTAAACATCGGTGCGGGTCCGACCCGATTTTTTTTGACGAGGGAGGATTCCCCCTTCTGCGATCTCTGCCGCTTTATCGAGGAGTGAGGCTCGCTCGGCCCCACCTTCCCGTCGCCCCGTCGCTCAGCACCCTTTTCGCCCACTCAAGTGTGCTAGCATGCTGGTCAGATTTCTGATCAGCCTGCTTGCCACTGTAGCGCTCCAAAATCTTGGCAGCCAATCGACGCTCAGACTTCAGCTTTTTAGCTGCAGTCGCGCGCTTCCCCACCGGGCCCTTAGCGTTCGCCGAGGACCCCGTGGGCCGCATGAACCTCGCAGAAGATCCTCTGCTAGTGCTGGCGATTCCGCATCGCACTTTCGCCCTACCCAAGGCTACCGTCGGCAGACTCTTGCCGACCACCCCTGCCTTACCGACCCCAGTGACGGTTGCCAGCCACTCCCTGGATTTCCCTTCTCACTCTTTTCCGGGGACGATTTCGTCCCCCTCGGTGAAAGTGTCCCCCCGTCAGACCTGCTTCTCCCCTCGTCCTTGGTAATTTTGTTTGTATTCATTATTCTTGGGTCCCCACTCGGAGCCGCTATCCACCTCCCGGAAAGGTAGTCGCCTTTTATGGTGCCAAGGTTGTCTCAGTTACGAGGCCAAGGCGAGGGTTGACGCACGCCCTTATGAGGCAATGCGTTCAGAGCCGACCAGCGCAAGGAAGGAGTCATCTCAACAAACACCTACCACACCAACTTAATGATGACGGGAGGGGAACGTACTCAGAGGCCTGCCATGGTATTAACGGGACGAAGGCAGCCTTAGCTTTAGCCCATCAGCCATTTCTGCAGGGTATCACCCCTGCATACTCAGGTGACAGAATACCACGACCATCAGCCCAGGGTTTAATCGAATCCATCTGATAGTCCAGGCTATGTCCATGTCGAGCAAAGGTCAGATCAGGAGTTCACAAAGGCCGTAAAGGCCGCAGGTCATTTGGCGTTACCCAAGATGCACCGCGCGGAGGCGAACCTGCTCTTCATCTCCCAATTCAAGCTAACTGAACGCAGACGTAATGGTGCTTATGTTTACTTGTTCTTACAATAAAATCCCGTTATCCCAAAAATTAAAATAGCAATATACATATTTGTTTTTGCATTTTGAACTTAAGAATATAAAGAAGAAATACATGCAGAAAATTTGAACTGAATTACCTATTTACATTATGTCTTTACTTCACTTAAAAAAATGTGTCGGGAGAGCGCAGACTTTATTGGCTATGTGTACATATCTAGCTGAATGCCAAAATGATACGTTCTGACTAACAGAGTCACTAATTCACAATTGTGACGATTAGAAACATGAGACAATCAGAACAAGTTGAATACCGGTATTAACAATGTAGAGAATTAGGCCTGGCACAGCCTGGAATTTTAAAGCAGTAGTGCATGGTTTCCTTAGAAACCATAGAGCTGATTAATATGATAAGCTGATCACTGACAGGATTACGAATTTCTTCATCATCGGATGTAGAATGTCTCTAAAGATGCACATGTTACACTCTTATAAATTGGTCATAAACATAAGAATTTCTTAAACATTCTATTATATAAGCCATGAAACAAATACAAATTCAATCGACTTAAAATAAAATACAAAGCGCGTATAAGTATTCCAGAATTAAAAACAGAGTATTTAGTATACAAGTTTGATTTGTATCAATATCCACTGATAAACCAAGTAGATTTAGTTAAATGTTCAACTAACTCGGAGAATTATTATCAATGTTTGGAAATCAGCTACGAATAATTCATATCAAGTAGCAGCATTTTAGTTAGAGCATGAAGCATGTGGATTCAAACCTACTACAAATGAAAATAACTATGACAGTATCATGTACAATCCGATATTAATAAAGGATTGCTATCTTCTTCACTTCAAATAAAATTCAAACTTCAAATAAGGACTTTTAATTCAATATTAATAAACATTACATTATTATGACAAGAACTGTGACTGTTCCGTTTGAACTTCGGGTTAGAAATAATTAATAATAATAATAAAATATGATAATTAGTATTAAAACAACACAACTTTGGCTCCAGGTAGAATGTTCATAAAGACATGAATATAAAAATTTTGTTACCATAAGATAAAATCATATTTTTGACACATTTCATACATGAAAATTCTCAAGTGTTTTTGAGAAATAAAATTATATTTGGGATGCGTGACTTCACTAAAAAAACAATTGCCGGTACCGAAAATTACTTACGGTAATAGAAACGCCTGCGATTGCGATGTTTATAAAATTGAATTGGGTTCGCTTAGCCTAAACTTAAGGAGACTCGGTGGTCTAGGATTTTCAATAAATAAATTTTTGGTTTCATATTTCGTTAGTACAGTATTTACTCCTTATATGTAATATATTGTCGATGTTTCATAAAGATATTCCAAGCATTTCGTGTTTTATGGATGGCATTCTGTACAGTACTGGCTATCGATGGGACTAGAATAAATATTATATGTCAAAAATTTCTATTTTTATCATTAACAAAAAGTTGAAAAAATGGTAACTTTCCAGACAAGTAACTTCGACAATGTGCCATTTTGTCACAAAAGTTTTAAATACAATTTATTTCATGTAAATAAAGGCTAATAAAATTTGTGTAAGAAATTTAAATTTTTTTTATCATCTTCACACTGGAATTAATTCCTTAAAATAGGTATTTTTTCGGACCTCTAAATATGGACAAAACGGAGTAAGTACCATATTATTACATTTCGAACTTTCATTAATTATTGTAGTAGATTAAGGAGCGTCATTTACATAGGGTTGTTAGGGTAACTATTTTTAACTAAACAAAAAATTTTATAATTTATTTACAATATTTTAATAATTTTTTGGTTAGGTAGCTGTGAACATGTGCAGTCTGCATAGTGAAAAGTGCTCCGTAATATCTGAAAATATTAGATCAATTGCATATATAAAAGTGAAAGAATATTAAATTAATGCCTCATATAAGTTTCCTTAAAAGAAAATAATAATTCTTATAAGAAAATATAAAGGATGTACAAAGAAAAGTTCAATTGAATTTTGATATTGAACCATAATTGAATTTCGTACAACAAAAAAAGATGTGTGCGACGTAATATTAATAATAAAAAGCATAACAAACATTAACATTGATTGTGAATCAGACATCATAGAGTGAATTAATGCATTGATAATACACGAAAATAAAAAAATTACTCCGGAATTATTTGGAACATATCTTTCTTTTTTCCTGTATCGTGTACTTACAAAATGCCATCCAAAAAAGTAAATACAACACAACAGATACCGCCACCGTCAAAGGATATTGAAACCTTATTCAAGATACACTTTGACCGTTTTACAGCAAATTATGAACGTGAGTTCAGGGACCTTAAAAAATCATTTTTAAGCGAAATCAAGGACCTAAGAAAAGAGGTAAGCAAACTGTCAGAACAAAACGTCTCGCTATCAAATCAATGTTCTGCCCTGGATGACAGACTTACATCAGTTGAAGACAAGCTTAACGTAGATATGAGGCTGCCTACCAGCCAGGAAGAGTTTTTCACTGAACTGTCGTACTCCACCTCGTCCTCCACCTGGACGTACACGTCCTCTTCGCATTGCCACCCGCTCAGCAGCCGCTGCACTTGCCATTGTCAAATACAGACAAACAGACGAAAACTCAGGTTTTATTTTCAAGACTGATCTAACTCCCTCTCAACAACTTCATCTGAAAAATTTGCGTCAAGAGCTTGATTCAATCGTGAAGAGTGGTGATGACAGTAACACAATTAAATATATCCATGGTGTCCCTAGAATCGTTAAAAGAAATTTTCGTCCGCTCAATGAGCAAGAAGAAAGTATCTTTCGTCCACCTGTGCTATCAGAACGTCAGAGGTCTGCGTACAAAACTCTCAACATTTCAAACAGCATTGGCGGCTAACCAGTACGACGTTGTATGTATTTCGCAATCCTGGCTTCACTCATCCATATGTGATGGTGAAGTCATTGATTCAACATATAGTATTTACCGTAAAGACCGTGTTTCTCTCATCAACGAGCAGGTACGTGGTGGTGGTGTCTTCATCGCCTGTAAACGTAGTCTCAATACAGAACAAATTGCAATAACAAACAATGATTTAGAGCAAATATTCATCCGTGTCAAGGGAGCTTCTCGCGATATGATCATCGGCTGCATCTACATACCTACTCAATCAACTCTTGAGATCTTCGAGTGCCACATAGCTACCGTTTCATTTATAATGGACAAATACCAAAACTCCAACGTCATGATTGTCGGCGACTTCAATATTCCTAGCAGCTTGCCTCGTGTCGAATGTGGAAAGCAACTTTATGATGGCTTTGCCTCATTAAACTGCACTCAACAAAATTACATTCAAAATGCCTGGAACTCAACACTTGACCTTTGTTTCAGTGATATTGTTTCTTCTCCGGAACACGCAGTTGCCCTTGTCCTGGAAGATAAGTACCATCCTGCTATCGACATCTTGCTAAATTTTCGGCCGGGGTTGACGCCAGATAATTCCTCATCATACGTATTTAACAAGGCTAACTACGCAGCCCTTAATACCTCTCTCTTAAGAACGAACTGGATTGACCTCTACAAACTCGAGACTATTGACAGTGAGTTGGACTTTCTCTATGATAAAATCTTTGAAGGTGTAAACCAGTTTGGTCCAGTACACGTACACAAGCCAAGTAACTATCCATCTTGGTTCTCACATGATCTCATTCACAAAGTCAAACAGAAGAAATCTGCACACCTGATATACAAAATTCGGAAAACTAAGCCAAATTATTTACGATTCAGCAGGTTAAGATTGGAATTCAAAAAGTTAAGTATCGATTGCTACAAAAGTTATATCGACAAGGTAGAGGACAAACTGCAATCGTAGATCAAAGCATTCTGGAATTTTATCAAGGACAAAAACCGTTGACCAAGTATCAGTAACTTCTTTGCGTCCTTCTTCCACAGCATCTACGCGCCATCGAATAGCAACGACCCAGGTATTGCAACCTTCAATCCTGGTACACAGAGCACACACTTGGATGCCCTGACAGTGACACATATATTTGGCGAATCTCTTCACCATGGTACCTTCCCTACCTACTGGAAACTGTCATACATCTCACCGATTCAGATAGAGGGGCCCAAGACCTTGGTTACCACCTACCGTCCTATCTGCACTTGCAAAACTATTTGAGAGGTTAGTTCCACAGATACGACAACTGCACACACAGACTTCAGCAAGACTTTCGACCGTGTTGACTACGAAATACTTTTAGACTTCCGCCCTGCTAGCTGTCACAAAAGTAGGGCAGTTTCCCCTATTACAGATAAAAAGGTCTACATCACAAATAAAATCAAAAAGTGACTCACCGAGCCTATTAGGACCGCGGCTCCGTTTGCTGAAATTAGGTAAAAGAAAAACGTTAAGTTAATTTTTGACCAACAGACAGGCTCTGGTTCTACCTGCGCTGCTTGCCGCCAGAAGCTTATGGCTTTCTGTCATTAGTCCGGATATTCCATAGCTGCTCAGTCATGGTTCCTGGATAAGGACAACATCGGCTTCGTCCCTTCCTAGACGAAGCAAAAGATCGGCGGAAGCCGCCTTTGAATGCTGGAGGTTAATTTCTTCATCTTCATCCTCCAAACTCCTCTCCAGCAGTGCGAGTTCCGCACCATCGTCCATATCGTCGACGCCAGCCACCTCGAACAGACGCTCGAGACTGAAGACGGATCCAGGAGCGAAGGACTCCTTTTTCAGAAGTATCAGCGCTTGCCGATATGGTGCCTCGGTCCTCTCCGGCCTAATCACCCTCCAGTCTTGGGTGGGAAGAGATGGATTGCAGTACCGCAACATCTCTTCAATTTCGGTCGGGGTAGAAGGTTCGGCCGGAAGCCAGACCCGAGCCCGAGGCCGCGTCGGGAGATCCGATTTGGCCACCACCTCGAGCTTTGCTCCTTTCCACACCTCCCCTACCCTGGCTACCGCTTCCCTATAAAGGACAGCCGACCGTTCGTCGGCACACCTAATTAATTTGTGAATGCCGAGGTTCCACCCAGCACTTTCACATCTAGGGGGTGGTCCAGGGCTTCCACTGACCACCTTCATGAAAACAGCAGAGATAGCAGCCGCTACCCGCTTCCACTCGTCATGGGAGATGGCTCCATATTGGGGTCGTACACCCCAAGCTCAACTGAGCTTACGAGTTTAGCGATTTCGCTAAACATCGGTGCGGGTCCGACCCGATTTTTTTTGACGAGGGAGGATTCCCCCTTCTGCGATCTCTGCCGCTTTATCGAGGAGTGAGGCTCGCTCGGCCCCACCTTCCCGTCGCCCCGTCGCTCAGCACCCTTTTCGCCCACTCAAGTGTGCTAGCATGCTGGTCAGATTTCTGATCAGCCTGCTTGCCACTGTAGCGCTCCAAAATCTTGGCAGCCAATCGACGCTCAGACTTCAGCTTTTTAGCTGCAGTCGCGCGCTTCCCCACCGGGCCCTTAGCGTTCGCCGAGGACCCCGTGGGCCGCATGAACCTCGCAGAAGATCCTCTGCTAGTGCTGGCGATTCCGCATCGCACTTTCGCCCTACCCAAGGCTACCGTCGGCAGACTCTTGCCGACCACCCCTGCCTTACCGACCCCAGTGACGGTTGCCAGCCACTCCCTGGATTTCCCTTCTCACTCTTTTCCGGGGACGATTTCGTCCCCCTCGGTGAAAGTGTCCCCCCGTCAGACCTGCTTCTCCCCTCGTCCTTGGTAATTTTGTTTGTATTCATTATTCTTGGGTCCCCACTCGGAGCCGCTATCCACCTCCCGGAAAGGTAGTCGCCTTTTATGGTGCCAAGGTTGTCTCAGTTACGAGGCCAAGGCGAGGGTTGACGCACGCCCTTATGAGGCAATGCGTTCAGAGCCGACCAGCGCAAGGAAGGAGTCATCTCAACAAACACCTACCACACCAACTTAATGATGACGGGAGGGGAACGTACTCAGAGGCCTGCCATGGTATTAACGGGACGAAGGCAGCCTTAGCTTTAGCCCATCAGCCATTTCTGCAGGGTATCACCCCTGCATACTCAGGTGACAGAATACCACGACCATCAGCCCAGGGTTTAATCGAATCCATCTGATAGTCCAGGCTATGTCCATGTCGAGCAAAGGTCAGATCAGGAGTTCACAAAGGCCGTAAAGGCCGCAGGTCATTTGGCGTTACCCAAGATGCACCGCGCGGAGGCGAACCTGCTCTTCATCTCCCAATTCAAGCTAACTGAACGCAGACGTAATGGTGCTTATGTTTACTTGTTCTTACAATAAAATCCCGTTATCCCAAAAATTAAAATAGCAATATACATATTTGTTTTTGCATTTTGAACTTAAGAATATAAAGAAGAAATACATGCAGAAAATTTGAACTGAATTACCTATTTACATTATGTCTTTACTTCACTTAAAAAAATGTGTCGGGAGAGCGCAGACTTTATTGGCTATGTGTACATATCTAGCTGAATGCCAAAATGATACGTTCTGACTAACAGAGTCACTAATTCACAATTGTGACGATTAGAAACATGAGACAATCAGAACAAGTTGAATACCGGTATTAACAATGTAGAGAATTAGGCCTGGCACAGCCTGGAATTTTAAAGCAGTAGTGCATGGTTTCCTTAGAAACCATAGAGCTGATTAATATGATAAGCTGATCACTGACAGGATTACGAATTTCTTCATCATCGGATGTAGAATGTCTCTAAAGATGCACATGTTACACTCTTATAAATTGGTCATAAACATAAGAATTTCTTAAACATTCTATTATATAAGCCATGAAACAAATACAAATTCAATCGACTTAAAATAAAATACAAAGCGCGTATAAGTATTCCAGAATTAAAAACAGAGTATTTAGTATACAAGTTTGATTTGTATCAATATCCACTGATAAACCAAGTAGATTTAGTTAAATGTTCAACTAACTCGGAGAATTATTATCAATGTTTGGAAATCAGCTACGAATAATTCATATCAAGTAGCAGCATTTTAGTTAGAGCATGAAGCATGTGGATTCAAACCTACTACAAATGAAAATAACTATGACAGTATCATGTACAATCCGATATTAATAAAGGATTGCTATCTTCTTCACTTCAAATAAAATTCAAACTTCAAATAAGGACTTTTAATTCAATATTAATAAACATTACATTATTATGACAAGAACTGTGACTGTTCCGTTTGAACTTCGGGTTAGAAATAATTAATAATAATAATAAAATATGATAATTAGTATTAAAACAACACAACTTTGGCTCCAGGTAGAATGTTCATAAAGACATGAATATAAAAATTTTGTTACCATAAGATAAAATCATATTTTTGACACATTTCATACATGAAAATTCTCAAGTGTTTTTGAGAAATAAAATTATATTTGGGATGCGTGACTTCACTAAAAAAACAATTGCCGGTACCGAAAATTACTTACGGTAATAGAAACGCCTGCGATTGCGATGTTTATAAAATTGAATTGGGTTCGCTTAGCCTAAACTTAAGGAGACTCGGTGGTCTAGGATTTTCAATAAATAAATTTTTGGTTTCATATTTCGTTAGTACAGTATTTACTCCTTATATGTAATATATTGTCGATGTTTCATAAAGATATTCCAAGCATTTCGTGTTTTATGGATGGCATTCTGTACAGTACTGGCTATCGATGGGACTAGAATAAATATTATATGTCAAAAATTTCTATTTTTATCATTAACAAAAAGTTGAAAAAATGGTAACTTTCCAGACAAGTAACTTCGACAATGTGCCATTTTGTCACAAAAGTTTTAAATACAATTTATTTCATGTAAATAAAGGCTAATAAAATTTGTGTAAGAAATTTAAATTTTTTTTATCATCTTCACACTGGAATTAATTCCTTAAAATAGGTATTTTTTCGGACCTCTAAATATGGACAAAACGGAGTAAGTACCATATTATTACATTTCGAACTTTCATTAATTATTGTAGTAGATTAAGGAGCGTCATTTACATAGGGTTGTTAGGGTAACTATTTTTAACTAAACAAAAAATTTTATAATTTATTTACAATATTTTAATAATTTTTTGGTTAGGTAGCTGTGAACATGTGCAGTCTGCATAGTGAAAAGTGCTCCGTAATATCTGAAAATATTAGATCAATTGCATATATAAAAGTGAAAGAATATTAAATTAATGCCTCATATAAGTTTCCTTAAAAGAAAATAATAATTCTTATAAGAAAATATAAAGGATGTACAAAGAAAAGTTCAATTGAATTTTGATATTGAACCATAATTGAATTTCGTACAACAAAAAAAGATGTGTGCGACGTAATATTAATAATAAAAAGCATAACAAACATTAACATTGATTGTGAATCAGACATCATAGAGTGAATTAATGCATTGATAATACACGAAAATAAAAAAATTACTCCGGAATTATTTGGAACATATCTTTCTTTTTTCCTGTATCGTGTACTTACAAAATGCCATCCAAAAAAGTAAATACAACACAACAGATACCGCCACCGTCAAAGGATATTGAAACCTTATTCAAGATACACTTTGACCGTTTTACAGCAAATTATGAACGTGAGTTCAGGGACCTTAAAAAATCATTTTTAAGCGAAATCAAGGACCTAAGAAAAGAGGTAAGCAAACTGTCAGAACAAAACGTCTCGCTATCAAATCAATGTTCTGCCCTGGATGACAGACTTACATCAGTTGAAGACAAGCTTAACGTAGATATGAGGCTGCCTACCAGCCAGGAAGAGTTTTTCACTGAACTGTCGTACTCCACCTCGTCCTCCACCTGGACGTACACGTCCTCTTCGCATTGCCACCCGCTCAGCAGCCGCTGCACTTGCCATTGTCAAATACAGACAAACAGACGAAAACTCAGGTTTTATTTTCAAGACTGATCTAACTCCCTCTCAACAACTTCATCTGAAAAATTTGCGTCAAGAGCTTGATTCAATCGTGAAGAGTGGTGATGACAGTAACACAATTAAATATATCCATGGTGTCCCTAGAATCGTTAAAAGAAATTTTCGTCCGCTCAATGAGCAAGAAGAAAGTATCTTTCGTCCACCTGTGCTATCAGAACGTCAGAGGTCTGCGTACAAAACTCTCAACATTTCAAACAGCATTGGCGGCTAACCAGTACGACGTTGTATGTATTTCGCAATCCTGGCTTCACTCATCCATATGTGATGGTGAAGTCATTGATTCAACATATAGTATTTACCGTAAAGACCGTGTTTCTCTCATCAACGAGCAGGTACGTGGTGGTGGTGTCTTCATCGCCTGTAAACGTAGTCTCAATACAGAACAAATTGCAATAACAAACAATGATTTAGAGCAAATATTCATCCGTGTCAAGGGAGCTTCTCGCGATATGATCATCGGCTGCATCTACATACCTACTCAATCAACTCTTGAGATCTTCGAGTGCCACATAGCTACCGTTTCATTTATAATGGACAAATACCAAAACTCCAACGTCATGATTGTCGGCGACTTCAATATTCCTAGCAGCTTGCCTCGTGTCGAATGTGGAAAGCAACTTTATGATGGCTTTGCCTCATTAAACTGCACTCAACAAAATTACATTCAAAATGCCTGGAACTCAACACTTGACCTTTGTTTCAGTGATATTGTTTCTTCTCCGGAACACGCAGTTGCCCTTGTCCTGGAAGATAAGTACCATCCTGCTATCGACATCTTGCTAAATTTTCGGCCGGGGTTGACGCCAGATAATTCCTCATCATACGTATTTAACAAGGCTAACTACGCAGCCCTTAATACCTCTCTCTTAAGAACGAACTGGATTGACCTCTACAAACTCGAGACTATTGACAGTGAGTTGGACTTTCTCTATGATAAAATCTTTGAAGGTGTAAACCAGTTTGGTCCAGTACACGTACACAAGCCAAGTAACTATCCATCTTGGTTCTCACATGATCTCATTCACAAAGTCAAACAGAAGAAATCTGCACACCTGATATACAAAATTCGGAAAACTAAGCCAAATTATTTACGATTCAGCAGGTTAAGATTGGAATTCAAAAAGTTAAGTATCGATTGCTACAAAAGTTATATCGACAAGGTAGAGGACAAACTGCAATCGTAGATCAAAGCATTCTGGAATTTTATCAAGGACAAAAACCGTTGACCAAGTATCAGTAACTTCTTTGCGTCCTTCTTCCACAGCATCTACGCGCCATCGAATAGCAACGACCCAGGTATTGCAACCTTCAATCCTGGTACACAGAGCACACACTTGGATGCCCTGACAGTGACACATATATTTGGCGAATCTCTTCACCATGGTACCTTCCCTACCTACTGGAAACTGTCATACATCTCACCGATTCAGATAGAGGGGCCCAAGACCTTGGTTACCACCTACCGTCCTATCTGCACTTGCAAAACTATTTGAGAGGTTAGTTCCACAGATACGACAACTGCACACACAGACTTCAGCAAGACTTTCGACCGTGTTGACTACGAAATACTTTTAGACTTCCGCCCTGCTAGCTGTCACAAAAGTAGGGCAGTTTCCCCTATTACAGATAAAAAGATCTACATCACAAATAAAATCAAAAAGTGACTCACCTCTTGCGTTTGTGTCCGAGCTCCCCCAGACGGTGTGCCATGAATTGACATCCGAGCCTATTAGGACCGCGGCTCCGTTTGCTGAAATTAGGTAAAAGAAAAACGTTAAGTTAATTTTTGACCAACAGACAGGCTCTGGTTCTATCTGCGCTGCTTGCCGCCAGAAGCTTATGGCTTTTTGTCATTAGTCCGAATATTCCATAGCTGCTCAGCCATGGTTCCTGGATAAGGACAACATCGGCTTCGTCCCTCCCTAGACGAAGCAAAAGATCGGCGGAAGCCGCCCTTGAATGCTGGAGGTTAATTTGGAGGATCTTCATCCTCCAAACTCCTCTCCAGCAGTGCGAGTTCCGCACCATCGTCCATATCGTCGACGCCAGCCACCTCGAACAGACGCTCGAGACTGAAGACGGATCCAGGAGCGAGGGACTCCTTTTTCAGAAGTATCAGCGCTTGCCGATATGGTGCCTCGGTCCTCTCCGGCCTAATCACCCTCCAGTCTTGGGTGGGAAGAGATGGATTGCAGTACCGCAACATCTCTTCAATTTCGGTCGGGGTAGAAGGTTCGGCCGGAAGCCAGACCCGAGCCCGAGGCCGCGTCGGGAGATCCGATTTGGCCACCACCTCGAGCTTTGCTCCTTTCCACACCTCCCCTACCCTGGCTACCGCTTCCCTATAAAGGAGAGCCGACCGTTCGTCGGCACACCTAATTAATTTGTGAATGCCGAGGTTCCACCCAGCACTTTCACATCTAGGGGGTGGTCCAGGGCTTCCACTGACCACCTTCATGAAAACAGCGGAGATAGCAGCCGCTACCCGCTTCCACTCGTCATGGGAGATGGCTCCATCTTGGGGTCGTGCAAACCAAGCTCCACTGAGCTTACGAGTTTAGCGATTTCGCTAAACATCGGTGCGGGTCCGACCCGAGGTTTTTTGACGAGGGAGGATTCCCCCTCCTGCGATCTCTGCCGCTTTATCGAGGAGTGAGGCTCGCTCGGCCCCACCTTCATGTCGCCCCGTCGCTCAGCACCCTTTGGCCCACTCAAGTGTGCTAGCATGCTGGTCAGATTTCTGATCAGCCTGCTTGCCACTGTACCGCTCCAAAATCTTGGCAGCCAATCGACGCTCAGACTTCAGCTTTTTAGCTGCAGTCGCGCGCTTCCCCACCGGGCCCTTAGCGTTCGCCGAGGACCCCGTGGGCCCCACGAACCTCGCAGAGGATCCTCTGCTAGTGCTGGCGATTCCGCATCGCACTTTCCCCCTACCCAAGGCTACCGTCGGCAGACTCTTGCCAACCACCCCTGCGTTACCGACCCTGCCATGGTTTTAAAGGGACGGAGGCAGCCTTAACTTTAGCCCATCAGCCATTTCTGCAGGGTATCACCCCTGCATACTCAGGTGACAGAATACCACGACCATCAGCCCAGGGTTTAATCGAATCCATCTGATAGTCCAGGCTATGTCCATGTCGAGCAAAGGTCAGATCAGGAGTTCACAAAGGCCGTAAAGGCCGCAGGTCATTTGGCGTTACCCAAGATGCACCGCGCGGAGGAGAACCTGCTCTTCATCTCCCAATTCAAGCTAACTGAACGCAGACTTAATGGTGCATATGTTTACTTGTTCTTACACTAAAATCCCGTTATCCCAAAAATTGAAATAGCAATATACATATTTGTTTTTGCATTTTGAACTTAAGAATATAAAGAAGAAATACATGCAGAAAATTTGAACTGAATTACCTATTTACATTATGTCTTTACTTCACTTAAAAAATGTGTCGGGAGAGCGCAGACTTTATTGGCTATGTGAACATATCTAGCTGAATGCCAAGATACGTTCTGACTAACAGAGTCACTAATTCACAATTGTGACGATTAGAAACATGAGACAATCATAACAATTTGAATACCGGTATTAACAATGTAGAGAATTAAGCCTGGCACAGCCTGGAATTTTAAAGCAGTAGTGCATGGTTTCCTTGGAAACCATAGAGCTGATTAATATGATAAGCTGATCACTGACAGGATTACGAATTTCTTCATCATCGGATGTAGAATGTCTCTTAAGATGCACATGTTACACTCTTATAAATTGGTCATAAACATAAGAATTTCTTAAACATTCTATTATATAAGCTATGAAACAAATACAAATTCAATCGACTTCCAATACAAAGCGCGTATAAGTATTCCAGAATTAAAAACAGAGTATTTAGTATACAGGTTTGATTTGTATCAATATCCACTGATAAACCTAGTAGGTTTAGTTAAATGTTCAACTAACTCGGAGAATTATTATCAATGTTTGGAAATCAGCTACGAATAATTCATATCAAGTAGCAGCATTTTAGTTAGAGCATGAAGCATGTGGATTCAAACCTACTACAAATGAAAATAACTATGACAGTATCATGTACAATCCGATATTAATAAAGGATTGCTATCTTCTTCACTTCAAATAAACTTCAAACTTCAAATAAGGACTTTTAATTCAATATTAATAAACATTACCAAAAATATCCCAAATCTTTACTTTAGTTTTATGACAAGAACTGTGACTGTTCCGTTTGAACTTCGGGTTAGAAATAATTAATAATAATAATAAAATATAATAATTAGTATTAAAACAACACAACTTTGGCTCCAGGTAGAACGTTCATAAAGACATGAATATAAAAATTTTGTTACCATAAGATAAAATTATATTTTTGACACATTTCATACATGAAAATTCTCAAGTGTTTTTGAGAAATCAAATTATATTTGGATGCGTGACTTCACTAAAAAAAACAATTGCCGGTACCGAAAATTACTTACGGTAATAGAAACGCCTGCGATTGCGATGTTTATAAAATTGAATTGGGTTCGCTTAGCCTAAACTTAAGGAGACTCGGTGGTCTAGGATTTTCAATAAATCAATTTTTGGTTTCATATTTCGTTAGTACAAGTATATGCTCCCTATATGTAGTATATTGTCAATGTTTCATAAAGATATTCCAAGCATTACGTGTTTTATGTATGGCATTCTGTACAGTACTGGCTATCGATGGGACTAGAATAAATATTATATGTCAAAAATTTCTATTTTTATCATTAACAAAAAGTTGAAAAAATGGTAACTTTCCAGACAAGTAACTTCGACATTGTGCCATTTTGTCACAAAAGTTTTAAATACAATTTATTTCATGTAAATAAAGGCTGATAAAATATGTGTAAGAAATTTAAATTTTTTTTATCATCTTCACACTGAAATTAATTCCTTAAAATAGGTATTTTTTCGGACCTCTAAATATGGACAAAACGGAGTAAGTACCATATTATTACATTTCGAACTTTCATTAATTATTGTAGTAGATTAAGGAGCGTTATTTACATAGGGTTGTTAGGGTAACTATTTTTAACTAAACAAAAAATTTTATAATTTAATTACAATATTTTAATAATTTTTTGGTAAGGTAGCTGTGAACATGTGCAGTCTGCATAGTGAAAAGCGCTCTGTAATATCTGAAAATATTACATCAATTGCATATATAAAAGTGAAAGAATATTAAATTAATGCCTCATATAAGTTTCCTTAAAAGAAAATAATAATTCTTATAAGAAAATATAAAGGATGTACAAAGAAAAGTTCGATTAAATTTTGATATTGAACCATAATTGAATTTCGTACAACAAAGAAAGATGTGTGCGACGTAATATTAATAATAAAAAGCATAACAAACATTAACATTGATTGTGAATCAGACATCATAGAGTGAATTAATGCATTGATAATACACGAAAATAAAAAAATTACTCCGGAATTATTTGGAACATATCTTTCTTTTTTCCTGTATCGTGTACTTACAAAATGCCACCCAAAAAAGTAAATACAACACAACAGATACCGCCACCGTCAAAGGATATTGCAACCTTATTCAAGATACACTTTGAACGTTTTACAGCAAATTATGAACGTGAGTTCAGGGACCTTAAAAAATCATTTTTAAGCGAAATCAAGGACTTAAGAAAAGAGGTAAGCAAACTGTTAGAACAAAACGTCTCGCTATCAAATCAATGTTCTGCCCTGGCTGACAGACTTACATCAGTTGAAGACAAGCTTAACGTAGATATGAGGCTGCCTACCAGCCAGGAAGAGTTTTTCACTGAACTGTCGTACTCCACCACGTCCTCCACCTGGACGTACACGTCCTCTTCGCATCGCCACCCGCTCAGCAGCCGATGCACTTGCCATTATCAAATACAGACAAACAGACGAAAATTCAGGTTTTATTTTCAAGACTGATCTAACTCCCTCTCAACAAATTCATCTGAAAAATTTGCGTCAAGAGCTTGATTCAATCGTGAAGAGTAGTGATGACAGTAACACAATTAAATATATCCATGGTGTCCCTAGAATCGTTAAAAGAAATTTTCGTCCGCTCAATGAGCAAGAAGAAAGTAACTTTCGTCCACCTGTGCTACCAGAACGTCAGAGGTCTGCGTACAAAACTCTCAACATTTCAAACAGCATTGGCGGCTAACCAGTACGACGTTGTATGTATTTCGGAATCCTGGCTTCACTCATCCATATGTGATGGTGAAGTCATTGATTCAACATATAGTATTTACCGTAAAGACCATGTTTCTCTCATCAACGAGCAGGTACGTGGTGGTGGTGTCTTCATCACCTGTAAACGTAGTCTCCATACAGAACAAATTGCAATAACAAACAATGATTTAGAGCAAATACTCATCCGTGTCAAGGGAGCTTCTCGCGATATGATCATCGGCTGCATCTACATACCTCCTCAATCAACTCTTGAGATCTTCGAGTGCCACATAGCTACCGTTTCATTTATAATGGACAAATACCAAAACTCCAACGTCATGATTGTCGGCGACTTCAATATTCCTAGCAGCTTGCCTCGTGTCGAATGTGAAAAGCAACTTTATGATGGCTTTGCCTCATTAAACTGCACTCAACAAAATTACATTCAAAATGCCTGGAACTCAACACTTGACCTTTGTTTCAGTGATATTGACTCTTCTCCGGAACACGCAGTTGCCCTTGTCCTGGAAGATAAGAACCATCCTGCTATCGACATCTTGCTAAATTCTCGGCCGGGGTTGACGCCAGATAATTCCTCATCATACGTATTTAACAAGGCTAACTACGCAGCTCTTAATACCTCTCTCTTAAGAACGAACTGGATTGACCTCTACAAACTCGAGACTATTGACAGTAAGTTGGACTTTCTCTATGATAAAATCTTTGAAGGTGTAAACCAGTTTGGTCCAGTACACGTACACAAGCCAAGTAACTATCCATCTTGGTTCTCACATGATCTCATTCACAAAGTCAAACAGAAGAAATCTGCACACCTGATATACAAAATTCGGAAAACTAAGCCAAATTATTTACGATTCAGCAGGTTAAGATTGGAATGCAAAAAGTTAAGTATCGATTGCTACAAAAGTTATGTCGTCAAGGGAGAGGACAAACTGCAATCGTAGATCAAAGCATTCTGGAATTTTATCAAGGACAAAACCGTTGCACCGGTGACATACCATCTTCTGTAGCCTGGAATGACCGCTCAGCAGATACGGGACCAGGTATCAGTAACCTCTTTGCGTCCTTCTTCCACAGCATCTACGCGCCATCGAATAGCAACGACCCAGGTATTGCAACCTTCAATCCTGGTACACAGCGCACACACTTGGATGCCCCGACAGTGACCTACGATGCAGTACTCAAAGAACTCCTTGCTCTCGACCCCAGCAAAGGTCCAGGCCCCGATGGTTTACCTAACATATTCATCAAAAACTGTGCGGTAGGCCTATGTGAGCCTTTGACACATATATTTGGCGAATCTCTTCACCATGGTACCTTCCCGACATACTGGAAACTGTCATACATCTCACCGATTCATAAAGAGGGGTCCAAGACCTTGGTTACCAACTACCGTCCTATCTGCATACAGTCTGCACTTGCAAAACTATTTGAGAGGTTAGTGCTTCCACAGATACATCAGGCATTTGAAAACATCATAACAACCAAACAACATGGCTTTACTAGTGGCAGATCCACCACTACCAATTTGTTCATATACGTCGACAAACTGCTGAACTCCATGGATTCCGGCAACTGCACAAACAGCATTTACACAGACTTCAGCAAGGCTTTTGACCGTGTTGACTACGAAATACTTTTAGACTTCCGCCCTACTAGCTGTCACAAAAGTAGGGCAGTTTCCCCTATTACAGATAAAAAGATCTACATCACAAATAAAATCAAAAAGTGACTCACCTCTTGCGTTTGTGTCCGAGCTCCCCAAGACGGTGTGCCATGAATTGACATCCGAGCCTATTAGGACCGCGGCTCCATTTGCTGAAATTAGGTAAAAGAAAAACGTTAAGTTAATTTTTGGCCAACAGACAGGCTCTGGTTCTACCTGCGCTGCTTGCCGCCAGAAGCTTATGGCTTTTTGTCATTAGTCCGGATATTCCATAGCTGCTCAGCCACGGTTCCTGGATAAGGACAACATAGGCTTCGTCCCTTCCTAGACGAAGCAAAAGATCGGCGGAAGCCGCCTTTGAATGCTGGAGGTTAATTTGGAGGATCTTCATCCTCCAAACTCCTCTCCAGCAGTGCGAGTTCCGCACCATCGTCCATATCGTCGACGCCAGCCACCTCGAACAGACGCTCGAGACTGAAGACGGATCCAGGAGCGAGGGACTCCTTTTTCAGAAGTATCAGCGCTTGCCGATATGGTGCCTCGGTCCTCTCCGGCCTAATCACCCTCCAGTCTTGGGTGGGAAGAGATGGATTGCAGTACCGCAACATCTCTTCAATTTCGGTCGGGGTAGAAGGTTCGGCCGGAAGCCAGACCCGAGCCCGAGGCCGCGTCGGGAGATCCGATTTGGCCACCACCTCGAGCTTTGCTCCTTTCCACACCTCCCCTACCCTGGCTACCGCTTCCCTATAAAGGAGAGCCGACCGTTCGTCGGCACACCTAATTAATTTGTGAATGCCGAGGTTCCACCCAGCACTTTCACATCTAGGGGGTGGTCCAGGGCTTCCACTGACCACCTTCATGAAAACAGCGGTGATAGCAGCCGCTACCCGCTTCCACTCGTCATGGGAGATGGCTCCATCTTGGGGTCGTACACCCCAAGCTCCACTGAGCTTACGAGTTTAGCGATTTCGCTAAACATCGGTGCGGGTCCGACCCGAGGTTTTTTGACGAGGGAGGATTCCCCCTCCTGCGATCTCTGCCGCTTTATGGAGGAGTGAGGCTCGCTCAGCCCCACCTTCCCGTCGCCCCGTCGCTCAGCACCCTTTTCGCCCACTCAAGTGTGCTAGCATGCTGGTCAGATTTCTGATCAGCCTGCTTGCCACTGTAGCGCTCCAAAATCTTGGCAGCCAATCGACGCTCAGACTTCAGCTTTTTAGCTGCAGTCGCGCGCTTCCCCACCGGGCCCTTAGCGTTCGCCGAGGACCCCGTGGCCCCATGAACCTCGCAGAGGATCCTCTGCTAGTGCTGGCGATTCCGCATCGCACTTTCGCCCTACCCAAGGCTACCGTCGGCAGACTCTTGCCGACCACCCCTGCCTTACCGACCCCAGTGACGGTTGCCAGGCACTCCCTGGATTTCCCTTCTCACTCTTTTCCGGGGACGATTTCGTCCCCCTCGGTGAAAGTGTCCCCCCGTCAGACCTGCTTCTCCCCTCGTCCTTGGTAATTTTGTTTGAATTCATTATTCTTGGGTCCCCACTCGGAGCCGCTATCCACCTCCCGGAAAGGTAGTCGCCTTTTATGGTGCCAAGGTTGTCTCAGTTACGAGGCCAAGGCGAGGGTTGACGCACGCCCTTATGAGGCAATGCGTTCAGAGCCGACCAGCGCAAGGAAGGAGTCATCTCAACAAACACCTACCACACCAACTTAATGATGACGGGAGGGGAACGTACTCTGAGGCCTGCCATGGTTTTAACGGGACGGAGGCAGCCTTAGCTTTAGCCCATCAGCCATTTCTGCAGGGTATCACCCCTGCATACTCAGGTGACAGAATACCACGACCACCAGCCCAGGGTTTAATCGAATCCATCTGATAGTCCAGGCTATGTCCATGTCGAGCAAAGGTCAGATCAGGAGTTCACAAAGGCCGTAAAGGCCGCAGGTCATTTGGCGTCATCTCCCAATTCAAGCTAACTGAACGCAGACTTAATGGTGCTTATGTTTTCTTGTTCTTACAATAAAATCCCGTTATCCGAAAAATTAAAATAGCAATATACATATTTGTTTTTGCATTTTGAACTTAAAAATATAAAGAAGAAATACATGCAGAAAATTTGAACTGAATTACCTATTTACATTATGTCTTTACTTCACTTAAAAAAATGTGTCGGGAGAGCGCAGACTTTATTGGCTATGTGTACATATCTAGCTGAATGCCAAAATGATACGTTCTGACAAACAGAGTCAAATTGTGACGATTAGAAACATGAGACAATCATAACAAGTTGAATACCGGTATTAACAATGTAGAGAATTAAGCCTGGCACAGCCTGGAATTTTAAAGCAGTAGTGCATGGTTTCCTTGGAAACCTTAGAGCTGATTAATATGATAAGCTGATCACTGACAGGATTACGAATTTCTTCATCATCGGATGTAGAATGTCTCTAAAGATGCACATGTTACACTCTTATAAATTGGTCATAAACATAAGAATTTCTTAAACATTTTATTATATAAGCCATGAAACAAATACAAATTCAATCGACTTCCAATAAAATACAAAGCGCGTATAAGTATTCCAGAATTAAAAACAGAGTATTTAGTATACAAGTTTGATTTGTATCAATATCCACTGATAAACCAAGTAGATTTAGTTAAATGTTCAACTAACTCGGAGAATTATTATCAATGTTTGGAAATCAGCTACGAATAATTCATATCAAGTAGCAGAATTTTAGTTAGAGCATGAGCATGTGGATTCAAACCTACTACAAATGAAAATAACTATGACAGTATCATGTACAATCCGATATTAATAAAGGATTGCTATCTTCTTCACTTCAAATAAACTTCAAACTTCAAATAAGGACTTTTATTCAATATTAATAAACATTACCAAAAATATCCCAAATCTTTACTTTAGTTTTATGACAAGAACTGTGACTGTTCCGTTTGAACTTCGGGTTAGAAATAATTAATAATAATAATAAAATATAATAATTAGTATTAAAACAACACAACTTTGGCTCCAGGTAGAATGTTCATAAAGACATGAATATAAAAATTTTGTTACCATAAGATAAAATTATATTTTTGACACATTTCATACATGAAAATTCTCAAGTGTTTTTGAGAAATAAAATTATATTTGGGATGCGTGACTTCACTAAAAAAAACAATTGCCGGTACCGAAAATTACTTACGGTAATAGAAACGCCTGCGATTGCGATGTTTATAAAATTGAATTGGGTTCGCTTAGCCTAAACTTAAGGAGACTCGGTGGTCTAGGATTTTCAATAAATCAATTTTTGGTTTCATATTTCGTTAGTACAAGTATATACTCCCTATATGTAGTATATTGCCAATGTTTCATAAAGATATTCCAAGCATTTCGTGTTTTATGTATGGCATTCTGTACAGTACTGGCTATCGATGGGACTAGAATAAATATTATATGTCAAAAGTTTCTATTTTTATCATTAACAAAAAGTTGAAAAAATGGTAACTTTCCAGACAAGTAACTTCGACATTGTGCCATTTTGTCACAAAAGTTTTAAATACAATTTATTTCATGTAAATAAAGGCTAATAAAATATGTGTAAGAAATTTAAATTTTTTTCATCATCTTCACACTGAAAATAATTCCTTAACATAGGTATTTTTTCGGACCTCTAAATATGGACAAAACGGAGTAAGTACCATATTATTACATTTCGAACTTTCATTAATTATTGTAGTAGATTAAGGAGCGTCATTTACATAGGGTTGTTAGGGTAACTATTTTTAACTAAACAAAAAATTTTATAATTTAATTACAATATTTTAATAATTTTTTGGTTAGGTAGCTGTGAACATGTGCAGTCTGCATAGTGAAAAGTGCTCTGTAATATCTGAAAATATTACATCAATTGCATATATATAAGTGAAAAAATATTAAATTAATGCCTGATATAGGTAGGTAGGTAAAGCGGCTGTCATTCGACACACTTAGGCCTTTAGGAGGCCCATTGTGATACCACTGGGACTGTGATCCCCTCACTCTATTGGCTCCTCTCTGAACCGCCCCGTACTTCTGATGAACTTCATCAGTGAGACAAGTTTTATCAGTGCAACCTCCGAGACGTCGTCAAGAAACCCACGACCGATGGTTGCGATTCCTTTCCTATATAGTGCTGCGCAATCGCAAAGAAGATGTTTAATGGTCTCCTCCTCTTCTACTTCCTGACAGCTTCTACAATAGTCGTTATATGGCGCGCCAAGTCTACTTGCATGTCTGCCTATTAGACAGTGGCCTCTTAGTACTCCTACGAGAGTTCTTATAACATTCCTCTTGTATTTTAACAGTCGGCATGTGCGGCTCATATTCCATTCTTGCCACGTTTGCCTGCTGGTTGAGCAGGTCAGGGATTGATTCCACTGACACTCGGCTATGTTAATGACATGTTTGTCGATTAGGTATCTACACGTAGCCAGAGGCATATTTATGTCCACCTTACCAGGATCTTGTTGTAGGGTGGTGCCTGTTCTGGCTAGTTCATCTGCTATGCAGTTACCAGGGATGTCACTGTGTCCTGGAACCCATTGCAGATTTACAGTGAAATAGGATGACAGATCCGCTAGAAGATCATGGCAATCCTTCACTGTCTTCGACGAAATCCTATGAGACATCAGAGATTTCAAAGCCGCTTGGCTGTCTGTATATATAAATACACTTCTTGTTGTGATTACGCTTTTTGTTAGTACAAGAAGGCTTTCTTTAATTGCAGTGACCTCTGCTTGGAAGACACTACAGTGGTCTGGTAACCGGAAGGCGATTTTGGTATCTAATTTAGCCGAGAAGACACCGCCGCCTACTCGGTTATCCAGTTTGGAACCATCCGTATAGAAGCTAATCCCTTCTTCCTTGTCCACTACATCCCATTCCTACTCCTCTCTGGAGGGAAGGGCAATATTGAGGACCGGATTTAGGTTCAGCTCCCCGGATTGCGAAAGTCCATAGTTATGGGAAGAAACGGGAACTTCCTAAGTATCCTAGAATGCCCCTTGTTACAGGCGACTAATAGGGAGGCTTCCCTCAGTCTTAGAGCTGACTTCGCTGCCATTTGCTTGCAATATAAGTCTGTTGGCAGCAAGTGTAAAATTATGCTGAGTGCCTGGCTTGGCGTAGTTCTGAGAGCTCCACTGATGCAAATACTAGCTGCTCTTTGTATAGTTTCCATTCTTCTAATCGCATATTTCTTTTCTGTAATTGGCCACCATACTACTATCCCGTAGGTCATGATCGGCCTTACAATTGCTGTGTACAGCCAGTGAGCCACCCGAGGTGTCAGTCCCCACCTGGGCCCCACCGTTCTTTTACATGTGTAAAGCGCTGTAGCAGCTTTCTTTACCCTCGCTTCCTGGTTTTGTTTCCAAGAAAGCTTCCTGTCCAAAATTAGTCCCAAGTAGCTTGCTTTATCCCCTATCGTTAGCCTGGTGCCATTTAAAAATGGCGGCGTGATTTCGGGAGTACTGTGTTTCTTAGTAAACAATACTAGTTCTGTCTTGCTAGCATTTAAATTCAGTCCGCATGATTCAGCCCATCGATTAATCTCGTTTAGTATTGTCTGCATGAGACTAGCGAGGGTGTTCGGGAACTTGCCCCTAACCGGGACTGCCACATCATCAGCGTAGGCCGCAACATGTACCCCCTCCTTTTCTAGGTCCACAAGCATTTTATTCATTGTCAGGACCCAGAGAAGTGGGGATAACACGCCTCCTTGGGATGTACCCCTTCGGACAGATCTGTACATCGTTGAAGCTTCCAGCGTTGAAATAATTGACCTGCCCAAGAGCATCTGTTCAATTAATTTCCGGAGAGGCTCAGATATGCCCATATCTTTAAGCGCGCTCAATATGGCCTTCGGCTGGATGTTATTAAAGGCACCTTCTATATCTAGGAAGGCTACGAGGGTGTATTCTTTTATTTCCAGAGATTTTTCAATCTCTGCTGCCACTGAGCTTAATGCCGTTTCTGTGGATCTACCCTTCGAGTACGCATGCTGCGAAACTGCTATTTTTCTTGGGTTTAGTATGTCCTTTATAAGTATTTCTATTAGTCTTTCCAGCGTTTTTAAAAGAAAAGATGAAAGACTAATTGGTCTAAAACCCTTTGGATTAATATGTGAGCTCTTGCCCGCCTTTGGGATATATATCACCTTAACTTCCCTCCATGTCGAGGGAATATAGTTCAATTTCAGCGCCCCTCTAAACATGGTTGTTATCCAGTTTATTGTGTAGCTCAGGGATTGCTGTAACTGAGCCGGGAATAGACCGTCTGGTCCCGGCGTTTTATAAGGATTGAAGCTGCCTATTGCCCAATAAACATTGTCATCTGACACTATGTCTAGCGGAGGGGTCTCTGAGCTTACTTCACTCCCCATTATATGCTCCCCTGTGAGGTTCTCGGAGCTGTCTGGGAAGTGAGTGTCCATTAGTAGGCCCAGAGTCTCTTTACTGGATTCCGTCCAGCTGTGATCTGGCTTCTGAAGGTATCCGATGCTATGTTTCGACTGTGTCATTATCTTTCTCAGTCGGGACACTTCTGCCGTATCTTCGATGTCGATACAAAAATATTTCCACGAATTTCTTTTTGCTTTTCTTACCTCCTTTTTGTATGCCCGAAGGTGGTTGTGATAGTTATCCCACTCTATATCTTCTTGGGATAGTTTGGCAGAATTGAATTGCCTCCTGCAATTCTTCTGCATGTTCTTAAGTATTGGCGTCCACCAAGGAGGTCTAATTCTTCCCCTACTGTGCGTTAATGGACAAGCTACCTCTAGTGCTTGACGACAAGAATCTGTGAATCGCTTAAGGAGGATGTCTAGGTCCTCTTTCTTTTCCGGTTGGAATGGTGGAATCATAGGAATACGCTTTTTTAGCTCCTGCATGTGCATCTGCCAGTTCGTTTTCCTATGATTCCTAAATTTCTCTTCCCTAACTACATTTTCTTCAATTATACACTCAATGTAGCGGTGGTCTGAGAAGGAGTGTTCTTCCAATACCCTCCATTGTGTTATTTTATCCACCAGTTCTTCCGATACCAGTGTTATATCTAATACTTCCTGTCGGTTTCTGGTTATAAGTGTTGGCGTACTACCTTTGTTACATAACAGAAGCTTACTTCCTATTAAATAATTAAAGAGCAACTCACCCCTTTCATTAATGTCCGTGCTTCCCCATAGATTATGGTGCGCATTGGAGTCGCACCCAAGTATGATCGAACACTTGGATGCTTCGGCGTCTCGTACCAGCTCCTTGAACAGCTGCGATGGTACTGCTACCTCGTCGTACGGCATGTAGCATGATGCGAGCCGGTATTTCCTCTTGCTCGTCTCCCAGCTTACCACCGTAGTATCGTTACGACTGTCATCGTGTAATAAAAAGACATTAAGCTTTTTGTTAGCCAATATACATGTCCTAGGCTTACCTACACAACCATTCGCGTATAGATTGTAACCTGGTGTCCTCAGACCGCAAATACGCCGTCCGTTAACCCATGGCTCCTGAATGAGTACAAAGTCAGGCCGTTCTTCTGCCATGCGGTTAACTAGGGCTAGAGACGCTAGTTTGCTGTGGTGTAAATTAATTTGGAGAAGACGCATTAGTTATGGTCTTCTCTGCATCATCATGAGAGTCGCTTAAAAGCTCACTCTCAGTGTAGAGTTTAGAGAGTCTGTCCGCAAGTTCAGACCCCGAAGTACACTCACCTTGATCCGTGATCTCTGCGTCGCTCGAGGACTTCACTGGATCTTCCTCGACTTCGCACTCCGATTCCGATGCCAAGTTTTCTCTTGCATCGGCGTCTGATTTGTAGGTCATGACCTTTACTTTTGTGAATCCGTAGTTGATCTCTCCGCCACTTTTCGCTAGCGGTTCTACGGATTCTTTTGTTAGGAGCAGCAGAGTCTGCATTGTGGCTCGATTCGTCTCCACAACAGATTCTGCTGAGGGGTCGTCAAAGGCCTTGACGAATCTCCATCCCTCCGTTGGCAGATTTGGGTTGCAGGCTCTTATGAGCTGCATTATTTGGTAAGGCTGCGATGGTGTAGCCGGGATCCATACCCTTGCTCTCGGTCGGGATGGGATATCTTTCCTGTCTACCGCCACTAATTTGGCCCCGGGGTAGACCTCTCCCACCTTAGCTATTGCTGCTTTATATAGCTGGACCGATCTCTCGTCGTCACACGCTATCATCTTTATCTGCCCTTGATACCATCCGGCATCCGCACATGACGGGGGTGGACCTGGATTGCTTAGTAGCACTTCCAAAGCCACATTTGTCAGTGCGGCTTGCACCCATTTCCATTGGGCTCTGGGGATTTTTCCGTCGGGGTCACCCTCATCCAGTACCCCAATGACAATGCGGTTTCGGGCCACATCAGCAAACGATCTTACGGGCGTCACGCCCTTAGTTTTCGGTCTCTTAGCTGACGGCTTAGCCTCTTCAGCGGACCTTTGTCTTTTTGTTGCCACTACCGGCGCTTCTAGCTTGAAGTTAGGTAGGACAGCTCTCGCGCAATCAATGGATTCTCGGAGCTTCTTTGTGAGCTCCTCATTGGTTGGTGGTTGCAGCTCCACCTTCTTCAACAGGTATGCAGCGCGTCACCTCTCTGCATACTTTGCCTTTGCCGGGTCATCAATCCTGAAGGAAGGCCACTCTCTGGCTGACCCACTGCTGGCAGCTTCGCTTTTAGCATCTCCCACCTTCTCCTGCTTAGCTGCCAAGCCTTGGCTACAGGGGTTGGTATGGGCTACCTCCAGCGTTGCTGTTTTTGTGGCGCCAGCCTTGGCTACTGCCCCCTTAATATTCGCCTTTGCTCCAGGACCAAGCTTCGCTCCTGTCCTCGCTTTGGCTGTTGTCGAGCTCGTGCCAAACGCTGCTCTTCTCTGGGAGCAACCCGCTCCCTCCGGTCTTTTTAAAGGAGGTCCGGACTCCTTTTTGTTTTTGTTTTTATCGTTGTTAATGTTTTGGCTCATATTTTGGACTCACAAGTGTAGGGGAAAGTATATCCGCTTGCGCATAGCCCCCGCTACGGAAGGAAGGCTATCTTATTACGGAGGGCGAAAGGTATCCGTAAGCTCCGTGATCTTCGGCACGGGTCGCATGACACCTTGATCCAGCCCTTTACCTCCTACCATGGTAAGACCTCCTATCTGGATGCTGCACTATCGAAGAGTACCGAACACCCAGATAGGAAGCCTGACCTTAGCTAGACACCTCACTACTAACGACGTGAACCTGTGGTATCTATTTCCAGTCGGCACCCTCGTGGAGGGTTCAGCGGAGGATTTTTGCCAACCCCCCCCTCATGCCTCATATAAGTTTCCTTAAAAGAAAAGAATAATTCTTATAAGAAAATATAAAGGATGTACAAAGAAAAGTTCGATTCAATTTTGATATTGAACCATAATTGAATTCCGTACAACAAAGAAAGATGTGTGCGACGTAATATTAATAATAAAAAGCATAACAAACATTAACATTGATTGTGAATCAGACATCATAGAGTGAATTAATGCATTGATAATACACGAAAATAAAAAAATTACTCCGGAATTATCTGGAACATATCTTTTTTTTCCTGTACCGTGTACTTACAAAATGCCACCCAAACAAGTCAATACAACACAACAGATACCGCCACCGTCAAAGGATATTGAAACCTTATTCAAGATACACTTTGAACGTTTTACAGCAAATTATGAACGTGAGTTCAGGGACCTTAAAAAATTATTTTTAAGCGAAATCAAGGACTTAAGAAAAGAGTTAAGCAAACTGTCAGAACAAAACGTCTCGCTATCAAATCAATGTTCTGCCCTGGATGACAGACTTACATCAGTTGAAGACAAGCTAAACGTTATGATTATATGATACGATATGAGGCTGCCTACCAGCCAGGAAGAGTTTTTCACTGAACTGTCGTACGCCACCACGTCCTCCACCTGGACGTACACGTCCTCTTCGCATTGCCACCCGCTCAGCAGCCGATGCACTTGCCATTATCAAATACAGACCAACAGACGAAAACTCAGGTTTTATTTTCAAGACTGATCTAACTCCCTCTCAACAACTTCATCTGAAAAATTTGCGTCAAGAGCTTGATTCAATCGTGAAGAGTGGTGATGACAGTAACACAATTAAATATATCCATGGTGTCCCTAGAATCGTTAAAAGAAATTTTCGTCCGCTCAATGAGCAAGAAGAAAGTATCTTTCGTCGACCTGTGCTACCAGAACGTCAGAGGTCTGCGTACAAAACTCTCAACATTTCAAACAGCATTGGCGGCTAACCAGTACGACGTTGTATGTATTTCGGAATCCTGGCTTCACTCATCCATATGTGATGGTGAAGTCATTGATTCAACATATAGTATTTACCGTAAAGACCGTGTTTCTCTCATCAACGAGCAGGTACGTGGTGGTGGTGTCTTCATCGCCTGTAAACGTAGTCTCCATACAGAACAAATCGCAATAACAAACAATGATTTAGAGCAAATATTCATCCGTGTCAAGGGAGCTTCTCGCGATATGATCATCGGCTGCATCTACATACCTACTCAATCAACTCTTGAGATCTTCGAGTGCCACATAGCTACCGTTTCATTTATAATGGACAAATACCAAAACTCCAACGTCATGATTGTCGGCGACTTCAATATTCCTAGCAGCTTGCCTCGTGTCGAATGTGAAAAGCAACTTTATGATGGCTTTGCCTCATTAAACTGCACTCAACAAAATTACATTCAAAGTGCCTGGAACTCAACACTTGACCTTTGTTTCAGTGACATTGACTCTTCTCCGGAACACGCAGTTGCTCTTCTCCCGGAAGATAAGTACCATCCTGCTATCGACATCTTGCTAAATTTTCGGCCGGGGTTGACGCCAGATAATTCCTCATCATACGTATTTAACAAGGCTAACTACGCAGCCCTTAATACCTCTCTCTTAAGAACGAACTGGATTGACCTCTACAAACTCGAGACTATTGACAGTAAGTTGGACTTTCTCTATGATAAAATCTTTGAAGGTGTAAACCAGTTTGTTTCAGTACACGTACACAAGCCAAGTAACTATCCATCTTGGTTCTCACATGATCTCATTCACAAAGTCAAACAGAAGAAATCTGCACACCTGATATATAAAATTCGGAAAACTAAGCCAAATTATTTACGATTCAGCAGGTTAAGATTGGAATGCAAAAAGTTAAGTATCGATTGCTACAAAAGTTATGTCGACAAGGTAGAGGTAGAGGACAAACTGCAATCGTAGATCAAAGCATTCTGGAATTTTATCAAGGACAAAAACCGTTGCACCGGTGACATACCATCTTCCGTAGCCTGGAATGACCGCTCAGCAGATACGGGACCAGGTATCAGTAACCTCTTTGCGTCCTTCTTTCACAGCATCTACGCGCCATCGAATAGCAACGACCCAGGTATTGCAACCTTCAATCCTGGTACACAGCGCACACACTTGGATGCCCTGACAGTGACCTACGATGCAGTACTCAAAGAACTCCTTGCTCTCGACCCCAGCAAAGGTCCAGGCCCCAATGGTTTACCTAACATATTCATCAAAAACTGTGCGGTAGGCCTATGTGAGCCTTTGACACATATATTTGGCGAATCTCTTCACCATGGTACCTTCCCGACATACTGGAAACTGTCATACATCTCACCGATTCATAAAGAGGGGTCCAAGACCTTGGTTACCAACTACCGTCCTATCTGCATACAGTCTGCACTTGCAAAACTATTTGAGAGGTTAGTGCTTCCACAGATACGTAAGGCATTTGAAAACATCATAACAACCAAACAACATGGCTTTACTAGTGGCAGATCCACCACTACCAATTTGTTCATATACGTCGACAAACTGCTGAACTCCATGGATTCCGGCAACTGCACACACAGCATTTACACAGACTTCAGCAAGGCTTTTGACCGTGTTGACTACGAAATACTTTTAGACTTCCGCCCTACTAGCTGTCACAAAAGTAGGGCAGTTAAAAAGATCTACATCACAAATAAAATCAAAAAGTGACTCACCTCTTGCGTTTGTGTCCGAGCTCCCCCAGACGGTGTGCCATGAATTGGCATCCGAGCCTATTAGGACCGCGGCTCCGTTTGCTGAAATTAGGTAAAAGAAAAACGTTAAGTTAATTTTTGACCAACATACAGGCTCTGGTTCTACCTGCGCTGCTTGCCGCCAGAAGCTTATGGCTTTTTGTCATTAGTCCGGATATTCCATAGCTGCTCAGCCACGGTTCCTGGATAAGGACCACATCGGCTTCGTCCCTTCCTAGACGAAGCAAAAGATCGGCGGAAGCCGCCTTTGAATGTTGGAGGTTAATTTGGAGGATCTTCATCCTCCAAACTCCTCTCCAGCAGTGCGAGTTCCGCACCATCGTCCATATCGTCGACGCCAGCCACCTCGAACAGACGCTCGAGACTGAAGACGGATCCAGGAGCGAGGGACTCTTTTTCAGAAGTATCAGCGCTTGCCGATATGGTGCCTCGGTCCTCTCCGGCCTAATCACCCTCCAGTCTTGGGTGGGAAGAGATGGATTGCAGTACCGCAACATCTCTTCAATTTCGGCCGGGGTAGAAGGTTCCGCCGGAAGCCAGACCCGAGCCCGAGGCCGCGTCGGGAGATCCGATTTGGCCACCACCTCGAGCTTTGCTCCTTTCCACACCTCCCCTACCCTGGCTACCGCTTCCCTATAAAGGAGAGCCGACCGTTCGTCGGCACACCTAATTAATATTTGAATGCCGAGGTTCCACCCAGCACTTTCACATCTAGGGAGTGGTCCAGGGCTTCCACTGACCACTTCGATCGAATCCATCTGATAGTCCAGGCTATGTCCATGTCGAGCAAAGGTCAGATCAGGAGTTCACAAAGGCCTTTAAGGCCGCAGGTCATTTGACGTTACCCAAGATGAACCGTGCGGAGGCGAACCTGCTCTTCATCTCCCAATTCAAGCTAACTGAACGCAGACACTAAAATCCCGTTATCCCAAAAATTAAAATAGCAATATACATATTTGTTTTTGCATTTTGAACTTAAGAATATAAAGAAGAAATACATGCAGAAAATTTGAACTGAATTACCTATTTACATTATGTTTTTACTTCACTTAAAAAAATGTGTCGATAGAGCGCAGACTTTATTGGCTATGTGTACATATCTAGCTGAATGCCAAAATGATACGTTCTGACGAACAGAGTCACTAATTCACAATTGTGACGATTAGAAACATGAGACAATCATAACAAGTTGAATACCGGTATTAACAATGTAGAGAATTAAGCCTGGCACAGCCTGGAATTTTAAAGCAGTAGTGCATGGTTTCCTTGGAAACCATAGAGCTGATTAATATGATAAGCTGATCACTGACAGGATTACGAATTTCTTCATCATCGGATGTAGAATGTCTCTAAAGATGCACATGTTACACTCTTATAAATTGGTCATAAACATAAGAATTTCTTAAACATTCTATTATATAAGCCATGAAACAAATACAAATTCAATCGACTTCCAATAAAATACAAAGCGCGTATAAGTATTCCAGAATTAAAAACAGAGTATTTAGTATACAAGTTTGATTTGTATCAATATCCACTGATAAACCAAGTAGATTTAGTTAAATGTTCAACTAACTCGGAGAATTATTATCAATGTTTGGAAATCAGCTACGAATAATTCATATCAAGTAGCAGCTTTTTAGTTAAAGCATGAAGCATGTGGATTCAAACCTACTACAAATGAAAATAACTATGACAGTATCATGTACAATCCGATATTAATAAAGGATTGCTATCTTTTTCACTTCTAATAAACTTCAAACTTCAAATAAGGACTTTTAGTTCAATATTAATAAACATTACCAAAAATATCCCAAATCTTTACTTTAGTTTTATGACAAGAACTGTGACTGTTCCGTTTGAACTTCGGGTTAGAAATAATTAATAATAATAATAAAATATAATAATTAGTATTAAAACAACACAACTTAAGATAAAATTATATTTTTGACACATTTCATACATGAAAATTCTCAAGTGTTTTTGAGAAATAAAATTATATTTGGGATGCGTGACTTCACTAAAAAAAACAATTGCCGGTACCGAAAATTACTTACGGTAATAGAAACGCCTGCGATTGCGATGTTTATAAAATTGAATTGGGTTCGCTTAGCCTAAACTTAAGGAGACTCGGTGGTCTAGGATTTTCAATAAATCAATTTTTGGTTTCATATTTCGTTAGTACAAGTATATACTCCCTATATGTAGTATATTGTCAATGTTTCATAAAGATATTCCAAGCATTACGTGTTTTATGTATGGCATTCTGTACAGTACTGGCTATCGATGGGACTAGAATAAATATTATATGTCAAAAATTTCTATTTTTATCATTAACAAAAAGTTGAAAAAATGGTAACTTTCCAGAAAAGTAACTTCGACAATGTGCCATTTTGTCACAATAGTTTTAAATACAATTTATTTCATGTAAATAAAGGCTAATAAAATATGTGTAAGAAATTTAAATTTTTTTCATCATCTTCACACTGAAATTAATTCCTTAAAATAGGTATTTTTTCGGACCTCTAAATATGGACAAAACGGGGTAAGTACCATATTATTACATTTCGAACTTTCATTAATTATTGTAGTAGATTAAGGAGCGTCATTTACATAGGGTTGTTAGGGTAACTATTTTTAACTAAACAAAAAATTTTATAATTTAATTACAATATTTTAATAATTTTTTGGTTAGGTAGCTGTGAACATGTGCAGTCTGCATAGTGAAAAGTGCTCTGTAATATCTGAAAATATTACATCAATTGCATATATAAAAGTGAAAGAATATTAAATTAATGCCTCATATAAGTTTCCTTAAAAGAAAATAATAATTCTTATAAGAAAATATAAAGGATGTACAAAGAAAAGTTCGATTAAATTTTGATATTGAACCATAATTGAATTTCGTACAACAAAGAAAGATGTGTGCGACGTAATATTAATAATAAAAAGCATAACAAACATTAACATTGATTGTGAATCAGACATCATAGAGTGAATTAATGCATTGATAATACACGAAAATAAAAAAATTACTCCGGAATTATTTGGAACATATCTTTTTTTTTCCTGTATCGTGTACTTACAAAATGCCACCCAAAAAAGTAAATACAACACAACAGATACCGCCACCGTCAAAGGATATTGAAACCTTATTCAAGATACACTTTGAACGTTTTACAGCAAATTATGAACGTGAGTTCAGGGACCTTAAAAAGTCATTTTTAAGCGAAATCAAGGACTTAAGAATAGAGGTAAGCAAACTGTTAGAACAAAACGTCTCGCTATTAAATCAATGTTCTGCCCTGGATGACAGACTTACATCAGTTGAAGACAAGCTAAACGTAGATATGAGGCTGCCTACCAGCCAGGAAGAGTTTTTCACTGAACTGTCGTACTCCACCACGTCCTCCACCTGGACGTACACGTCCTCTTCGCATTGCCACCCGCTCAGCAGCCGATGCACTTGCCATTATCAAATACAGACCAACAGACGAAAACTCAGGTCTTATTTTCAAGACTGATCTAACTCCCTCTCAACAACTTCATCTGAAAAATTTGCGTCAAGAGCTTGATTCAATCGTGAAGAGTGGTGATGACAGTAACACAATTAAATATATCCATGGTGTCCCTAGAATCGTTAAAAGAAAATTTCGTCCGCTCAATGAGCAGGAAGAAAGTATCTTTCGTCCACCTGTGCTACCAGAACGTCAGAGGTCTGCGTACAAAACTCTCAACATTTCAAACAGCATTGGCGGCTAACCAGTACGACGTTGTATGTATTTCGGAATCCTGGCTTCACTCATCCATATGTGATGGTGAAGTCATTGATTCAACATATAGTATTTACCGTAAAGACCGTGTTTCTCTCATCAACGAGCAGGTACGTGGTGGTGGTGTCTTCATCGCCTGTAAACGTAGTCTCCATACAGAACAAATCGCAATAACAAACAATGATTTAGAGCAAATATTCATCCGTGTCAAGGGAGCTTCTCGCGATATGATCATCGGCTGCATCTACATACCTACTCAATCAACTCTTGAGATCTTCGAGTGCCACATAGCTACCGTTTCATTTATAATGGACAAATACCAAAACTCCAACGTCATGATTGTCGGCGACTTCAATATTCCTAGCAGCTTGCCTCGTGTCGAATGTGAAAAGCAACTTTATGATGGCTTTGCCTCATTAAACTGCACTCAACAAAATTACATTCAAAGTGCCTGGAACTCAACACTTGACCTTTGTTTCAGTGACATTGACTCTTCTCCGGAACACGCAGTTGCTCTTCTCCCGGAAGATAAGTACCATCCTGCTATCGACATCTTGCTAAATTTTCGGCCGGGGTTGACGCCAGATAATTCCTCATCATACGTATTTAACAAGGCTAACTACGCAGCCCTTAATACCTCTCTCTTAAGAACGAACTGGATTGACCTCTACAAACTCGAGACTATTGACAGTAAGTTGGACTTTCTCTATGATAAAATCTTTGAAGGTGTAAACCAGTTTGTTTCAGTACACGTACACAAGCCAAGTAACTATCCATCTTGGTTCTCACATGATCTCATTCACAAAGTCAAACAGAAGAAATCTGCACACCTGATATATAAAATTCGGAAAACTAAGCCAAATTATTTACGATTCAGCAGGTTAAGATTGGAATGCAAAAAGTTAAGTATCGATTGCTACAAAAGTTATGTCGACAAGGTAGAGGTAGAGGACAAACTGCAATCGTAGATCAAAGCATTCTGGAATTTTATCAAGGACAAAAACCGTTGCACCGGTGACATACCATCTTCCGTAGCCTGGAATGACCGCTCAGCAGATACGGGACCAGGTATCAGTAACCTCTTTGCGTCCTTCTTTCACAGCATCTACGCGCCATCGAATAGCAACGACCCAGGTATTGCAACCTTCAATCCTGGTACACAGCGCACACACTTGGATGCCCTGACAGTGACCTACGATGCAGTACTCAAAGAACTCCTTGCTCTCGACCCCAGCAAAGGTCCAGGCCCCAATGGTTTACCTAACATATTCATCAAAAACTGTGCGGTAGGCCTATGTGAGCCTTTGACACATATATTTGGCAAATCTCTTCACCATGGTACCTTCCCGACATACTGGAAACTGTCATACATCTCACCGATTCATAAAGAGGGGTCCAAGACCTTGGTTACCAACTACCGTCCTATCTGCATACAGTCTGCACTTGCAAAACTATTTGAGAGGTTAGTGCTTCCACAGATACGTAAGGCATTTGAAAACATCATAACAACCAAACAACATGGCTTTACTAGTGGCAGATCCACCACTACCAATTTGTTCATATACGTCGACAAACTGCTGAGCTCCATGGATTCCGGCAACTGCACACACAGCATTTACACAGACTTCAGCAAGGCTTTTGACCGTGTTGACTACGAAATACTTTTAGACTTCCGCCCTACTAGCTGTCACAAAAGTAGGGCAGTTAAAAAGATCTACATCACAAATAAAATCAAAAAGTGACTCACCTCTTGCGTTTGTGTCCGAGCTCCCCCAGACGGTGTGCCATGAATTGGCATCCGAGCCTATTAGGACCGCGGCTCCGTTTGCTGAAATTAGGTAAAAGAAAAACGTTAAGTTAATTTTTGACCAACAGACAGGCTCTGGTTCTACCTGCGCTGCTTGCCGCCAGAAGCTTATGGCTTTTTGTCATTAGTCCGGATATTCCATAGCTGCTCAGCCACGGTTCCTGGATAAGGACCACATCGGCTTCGTCCCTTCCTAGACGAAGCAAAAGATCGGCGGAAGCCGCCTTTGAATGCTGGAGGTTAATTTGGAGGATCTTCATCCTCCAAACTCCTCTCCAGCAGTGCGAGTTCCGCACCATCGTCCATATCGTCGACGCCAGCCACCTCGAACAGACGCTCGAGACTGAAGACGGATCCAGGAGCGAGGGACTCTTTTTCAGAAGTATCAGCGCTTGCCGATATGGTGCCTCGGTCCTCTCCGGCCTAATCACCCTCCAGTCTTGGGTGGGAAGAGATGGATTGCAGTACCGCAACATCTCTTCAATTTCGGCCGGGGTAGAAGGTTCGGCCGGAAGCCAGACCCGAGCCCGAGGCCGCGTCGGGAGATCCGATTTGGCCACCACCTCGAGCTTTGCTCCTTTCCACACCTCCCCTACCCTGGCTACCGCTTCCCTATAAAGGAGAGCCGACCGTTCGTCGGCACACCTAATTAATATTTGAATGCCGAGGTTCCACCCAGCACTTTCACATCTAGGGAGTGGTCCAGGGCTTCCACTGACCACTTCGATCGAATCCATCTGATAGTCCAGGCTATGTCCATGTCGAGCAAAGGTCAGATCAGGAGTTCACAAAGGCCTTTAAGGCCGCAGGTCATTTGACGTTACCCAAGATGAACCGTGCGGAGGCGAACCTGCTCTTCATCTCCCAATTCAAGCTAACTGAACGCAGACACTAAAATCCCGTTATCCCAAAAATTAAAATAGCAATATACATATTTGTTTTTGCATTTTGAACTTAAGAATATAAAGAAGAAATACATGCAGAAAATTTGAACTGAATTACCTATTTACATTATGTCTTTACTTCACTTAAAAAAATGTGTCGATAGAGCGCAGACTTTATTGGCTATGTGTACATATCTAGCTGAATGCCAAAATGATACGTTCTGACAAACAGAGTCAAATTGTGACGATTAGAAACATGAGACAATCATAACAAGTTGAATACCGGTATTAACAATGTAGAGAATTAAGCCTGGCACAGCCTGGAATTTTAAAGCAGTAGTGCATGGTTTCCTTGGAAACCATAGAGCTGATTAATATGATAAGCTGATCACTGACAGGATTACGAATTTCTTCATCATCGGATGTAGAATGTCTCTAAAGATGCACATGTTACACTCTTATAAATTGGTCATAAACATAAGAATTTCTTAAACATTCTATTATATAAGCCATGAAACAAATACAAATTCAATCGACTTCCAATAAAATACAAAGCGCGTATAAGTATTCCAGAATTAAAAACAGAGTATTTAGTATACAAGTTTGATTTGTATCAATATCCACTGATAAACCAAGTAGATTTAGTTAAATGTTCAACTAACTCGGAGAATTATTATCAATGTTTGGAAATCAGCTACGAATAATTCATATCAAGTAGCAGCTTTTTAGTTAAAGCATGAAGCATGTGGATTCAAACCTACTACAAATGAAAATAACTATGACAGTATCATGTACAATCCGATATTAATAAAGGATTGCTATCTTTTTCACTTCTAATAAACTTCAAACTTCAAATAAGGACTTTTAGTTCAATATTAATAAACATTACCAAAAATATCCCAAATCTTTACTTTAGTTTTATGACAAGAACTGTGACTGTTCCGTTTGAACTTCGGGTTAGAAATAATTAATAATAATAATAAAATATAATAATTAGTATTAAAACAACACAACTTAAGATAAAATTATATTTTTGACACATTTCATACATGAAAATTCTCAAGTGTTTTTGAGAAATAAAATTATATTTGGGATGCGTGACTTCACTAAAAAAAACAATTGCCGGTACCGAAAATTACTTACGGTAATAGAAACGCCTGCGATTGCGATGTTTATAAAATTGAATTGGGTTCGCTTAGCCTAAACTTAAGGAGACTCGGTGGTCTAGGATTTTCAATAAATCAATTTTTGGTTTCATATTTCGTTAGTACAAGTATATACTCCCTATATGTAGTATATTGTCAATGTTTCATAAAGATATTCCAAGCATTACGTGTTTTATGTATGGCATTCTGTACAGTACTGGCTATCGATGGGACTAGAATAAATATTATATGTCAAACATTTCTATTTTTATCATTAACAAAAAGTTGAAAAAATGGTAACTTTCCAGAAAAGTAACTTCGACAATGTGCCATTTTGTCACAATAGTTTTAAATACAATTTATTTCATGTAAATAAAGGCTAATAAAATATGTGTAAGAAATTTAAATTTTTTTCATCATCTTCACACTGAAATTAATTCCTTAAAATAGGTATTTTTTCGGACCTCTAAATATGGACAAAACGGGGTAAGTACCATATTATTACATTTCGAACTTTCATTAATTATTGTAGTAGATTAAGGAGCGTCATTTACATAGGGTTGTTAGGGTAACTATTTTTAACTAAACAAAAAATTTTATAATTTAATTACAATATTTTAATAATTTTTTGGTTAGGTAGCTGTGAACATGTGCAGTCTGCATAGTGAAAAGTGCTCTGTAATATCTGAAAATATTACATCAATTGCATATATAAAAGTGAAAGAATATTAAATTAATGCCTCATATAAGTTTCCTTAAAAGAAAATAATAATTCTTATAAGAAAATATAAAGGATGTACAAAGAAAAGTTCGATTAAATTTTGATATTGAACCATAATTGAATTTCGTACAACAAAGAAAGATGTGTGCGACGTAATATTAATAATAAAAAGCATAACAAACATTAACATTGATTGTGAATCAGACATCATAGAGTGAATTAATGCATTGATAATACACGAAAATAAAAAAATTACTCCGGAATTATTTGGAACATATCTTTTTTTTTCCTGTATCGTGTACTTACAAAATGCCACCCAAAAAAGTAAATACAACACAACAGATACCGCCACCGTCAAAGGATATTGAAACCTTATTCAAGATACACTTTGAACGTTTTACAGCAAATTATGAACGTGAGTTCAGGGACCTTAAAAAGTCATTTTTAAGCGAAATCAAGGACTTAAGAATAGAGGTAAGCAAACTGTTAGAACAAAACGTCTCGCTATTAAATCAATGTTCTGCCCTGGATGACAGACTTACATCAGTTGAAGACAAGCTAAACGTAGATATGAGGCTGCCTACCAGCCAGGAAGAGTTTTTCACTGAACTGTCGTACTCCACCACGTCCTCCACCTGGACGTACACGTCCTCTTCGCATTGCCACCCGCTCAGCAGCCGATGCACTTGCCATTATCAAATACAGACCAACAGACGAAAACTCAGGTCTTATTTTCAAGACTGATCTAACTCCCTCTCAACAACTTCATCTGAAAAATTTGCGTCAAGAGCTTGATTCAATCGTGAAGAGTGGTGATGACAGTAACACAATTAAATATATCCATGGTGTCCCTAGAATCGTTAAAAGAAAATTTCGTCCGCTCAATGAGCAGGAAGAAAGTATCTTTCGTCCACCTGTACTACCAGAACGTCAGAGGTCTGCGTACAAAACTCTCAACATTTCAAACAGCATTGGCGGCTAACCAGTACGACGTTGTATGTATTTCGGAATCCTGGCTTCACTCATCCATATGTGATGGTGAAGTCATTGATTCAACATATAGTATTTACCGTAAAGACCGTGTTTCTCTCATCAACGAGCAGGTACGTGGTGGTGGTGTCTTCATCGCCTGTAAATGTAGTCTCCATACAGAACAAATTGCAATAACAAACAATGATTTAGAGCAAATATTCATCCGTGTCAAGGGAGCTTCTCGCGATATGATCATCGGCTGCATCTGCATACCTCCTCAATCAACTCTTGAGATCTTCGAGTGCCACATAGCTACCGTTTCATTTATAATGGACAAATACCAAAACTCCAACGTCATGATTGTCGGCGACTTCAATATTCCTAGCAGCTTGCCTCGTGTCGAATGTGAAAAGCAACTTTATGATGGCTTTGCCTCATTAAACTGCACTCAACAAAATTACATTCAAAATGCCTGGAACTCAACACTTGACCTTTGTTTCAGTGACATTGACTCTTCTCCGGAACACGCAGTTGCTGTTGTCCCGGAAGATAAGTACCATCCTGTTATCGACATCTTGCTAAATTTTCGGCCGGGGTTGACGCCAGATAATTCCTCATCATACGTATTTAACAAGGCTAACTACGCAGCCCTTAATACCTCTCTCTTAAGAACGAACTGGATTGACCTCTACAAACTCGAGACTATTGACAGTAAGTTGGACTTTCTCTATGATAAAATCTTTGAAGGTGTAAACCAGTTTGTACCAGTACACGTACACAAGCCAAGTAACTATCCATCTTGGTTCTCACATGATCTCATTCACAAAGTCAAACAGAAGAAATCTGAACACCTGATATATAAAATTCGGAAAACTAAGCCAAATTATTTACGATTCAGCAGGTTAAGATTGGAATGCAAAAAGTTAAGTATCGATTGCTACAAAAGTTATGTCGACAAGGTAGAGGACAAACTGCAATCGTAGATCAAAGCATTCTGGAATTTTATCAAGGACAAAAACCATTGCACCGGTGACATATCATCTTCCGTAGCCTGGAACGACCGCTCAGCAGATACGGGACCAGGTATCAGTAACCTCTTTGCGTCCTTCTTCCACAGCATCTACGCGCCATCGAATAGCAACGACCCAGGTATTGCAACCTTCAATCCTGGTACACAGCGCACACACTTGGATGCCCTGACAGTGACCTACGATGCACTACTCAAAGAACTCCTTGCTCTCGACCCCAGCAAAGGTCCAGGCCCCGATGGTTTACCTAACATATTCATCAAAAACTGTGCGATAGGCCTTTGACACATATATGTGAGCCTTTGACACATATATTTGGCGAATCTCTTCACCATGGTACCTTCCCGACATACTGGAAACTGTCATACATCTCACCAATTCATAAAGAGGGGTCCAAGACCTTGGTTACCAACTACCGTCCTATCTGCATACAGTCTGCACTTGCAAAACTATTTGAGAGGTTAGTGCTTCCACAGATACGTCAGGCATTTGAAAACATCATAACAACCAAACAACATGGCTTTACTAGTGGCAGATCCACCACTACCAATTTATTCATATACGTCGACGAACTGCTGAACTCCATGGATTCCGGCAACTGCACACACAGCATTTCCACAGACTTCAGAAAGGCTTTCGACCGTGTTGACTACGAAATACTTTTAGATAAGCTAAGTAAATATGGTGTGGCTGGACGTACATTAGCTTGGATACGTACATACCTCACAGGCAGACGCTTGCAAGTCAGAGTAGATGGCCACTTATCCACTGAATATGAGGTAATCTCTGGTGTGCCACAAGGATCTCACCTTGGTCCTGTAATATTTAACATCTTCGTCAACGACATTGGTAATAATTTTGCTTCTGATTTCCTTCTGTATGCTGATGACCTCAAAATATTCAGACCGATTACTTGTGAGACAGACATCATAATTTTGCAACAAGACATAAATATCTTCAGTGACTGGTGTCGAGTGAACAAGCTGGATCTCAACGTAAACAAATGTGCGGCCGTATCTTTCGCTCGCTCACACTCACCGATCCGCACGAGCTACAAACTTGATGGGCTTGAGATAGGGGAGGTCGAGAACATAAAAGACTTAGGTATCATTGTTGATAATAAGCTCACCTTCTCACACCACGCAGACAAAATTACATCAAAGGCGTTCAAAGCCCTTGGATTTATACTGAGGAGTGGTAAAGATTTCAAAAACCCTTGGACACTCATTAGACTATTCAAGTAACTTGGTTCGGTAATCTGGTCTCCCTACACTAACACGACAATCGATAAAGTTGAAAAGGTGCAGCGTAAATTCTGTAAGTCACTGGTTTATAAACTATCGTCACCAAGTCACATCTGCACTACTGATGAGGTCTGCCAGTGCTACTGTATAAACAAACTGTCTTCTCGTCGACAAGTCGCTGACCTCTGCTTTTTCTACAAAGTAGTCAATAACATTACTGATGCTCATGAGATCCTAAACAGTTTTGACCTCGCCCCTGCTGGTCTTACCCTGAGGCGAAATAGATTACTAAAAACATCGAAATTCAAGAAAAATTATGTTATCCATGGTCCTCAGAATAGAGTGGCTAATTTAGTAAATTCACTTCAAGGTGAAACTGATTTCAATGGAGGAACAGACGCTGCTTTTACCGAAAACACCAAGAGACACCTGCTCGTCTGAATTACATATTAACTTACAATTATTTAAATATTTTCCAGATATTACACTAATATACCCTAGCCACTTTTGTATAATACTTTAATTCTTTATTATATCTATGTATATTGCCGATTGGCGTTTAAATAAATAAATAAATAAATAGTTCCTTTTATATTTTAAATAAATTTTATATTTACGTTTATTCTAGTATTTATGAAGTCGCTTGACGCAACACCGACCACCTTGACCGGATCATGATCCTTCAACGTCGATAGGCAGCAGGGCGAGTTTATGAATAGAGTGCTTAATTGTGCCTGCCTTGGCTGCCACGTCTGCCACTTGTACCTAGCCGATGAAGTTGGTCCCTCTGCGACCAATGAACCTTTTTAGAATTAGTAGATTAGGCCGAAACTAATTCTAAATGTACTGTGGTCAACCGCGTATTTTAAATATTGTATATAGTGGACCACAAAAATCTACGCCACATATAAGGAAGGACCACAGCGCTCGTAGTTTATCGACTAGAAAATTTCCCATTATTTGGGTTCGACTTGTAATGAAAGCAGTGTGTATGGTTAATTACGGTTCTACTGCATACTGCTCTGGCATTAATCAGTCCTATGCGTTCTTGAAAAAGCGCAACCAATGCTTTTGGCCAATCTTGGTGATTTGAAAAGTGCATGAACCGTAAATAAGTGATAACGAAGTGCGAATTTTTATTAAGTAACAATGGGCATCGTATGTGAGAGGTGCATTTAATGGGCGCAATCCTACTTGGATTAATTTGAATGAAAGCGACACATCCGAATACTCATGCAAGAAGGGTTAAGCGTGGATCTCTTCCCACAGTAGGCACGTTTGGTCGTCTGGTCAATCATAATAAGTAGGGGACAACACGAAGCAATTTTTGATGAGAAAAGATCTGTGTGAAAGTATTTTCTTCTTTAATGCTTTGTCTTCTGGGGAAAGCTGGAAGTGAGTGTTACTTGGCCACATCGAAATATTCAATTCGTCCACGTTGCAACCCCGCGACACTTGATCCGAAGGATTTAGTTTTGTTGGCACATGTCGCCAATGTACATTGTCCGACAGTTCTTGAATTTGAATTTAATGTGTGCTGCCGAGCGCTCGAGACGCGGAAGAGACTTGGTCTTCAGCGGAGCCACTTAAAACTTTGCAGTAAGCAGCATATGTACATTTAACACCACTAGCAGATTGGCTGCATATGTATATGCAGCATCCGTACGCTCTTAATGAAGCGTCGGAAAAATGTACGTACCAAGAAATGCTATTTGATGAGAGCTGCAGTAGGAGTTGACTTTGAAATTTTACTAGCTAGTGTCAATGCGCAATAGAATCGACTCATCCCAATTTTGTTTTTAGATCTAAAGCTCTTGCAATAATATGTTTGCATTGCTGACTAGTGGGGCTAATAATCCAAGAATATCGAAAAGGGTAGCAGAGATTAACAATATGTTTCGTTTGGTTGCTAAAATATAATTTAAATTGGCATCCAAGCAAGTCGAAGCCAATCCTCTTTCGGCACCCAATATATTACTAGCGCTTTAGTTGAATTTTTGTTATTGAAGCTTATGGACTTTTCAGTGTAGTCACTGTCGAAAAATTTAGGGTGGTTCGAAAACCACTTCGTTAAGGTTAATATGTCATCAACATACTTGTAAAAGTTTCTTTTAATGGCCAATGTGGATTCTTAGTTGTATTAGCCTCGCTGAGCATTTGTAAACACCGTGTTGGGAGAAATAGTACAGGCGCAGTCCCGTAAGTGACGGTTTTAAGCCGAAAAATCTGAATTTGCTCTGAAGGATGCTCTTTCCACACAATAAGCTGACAGTTCCTATCTTCTTCATTCATAATAATTTGGCGGTACATTTTAGTAATGTCTGCCGTTAAAGGGTGCTGCTGTTAGCGGAAACGAAGAAGAGCTGAGTACAATTCTTCTTGGGAGGTTGGACCTACTATCGAAAGTTCATTTAATGCTATTTGAGATGAAGTACGACTCGAAGCGTCAAAGACAACACGTAATTTGTTTGTTGTGCCCTCGGGCCTTAAAACTTATTGATATGGAATGAAGTAGTGTGGCACACTC
The DNA here is from genome assembly GCF_042242935.1 of Bactrocera oleae. NCBI lineage: Eukaryota > Metazoa > Arthropoda > Insecta > Diptera > Tephritidae > Bactrocera > Bactrocera oleae. The sequence continues at coordinate 50,246,528 of NC_091537.1, read as the reverse complement.
GGAATCTTATTGTTTGTTGGGCTCATGTGACCCAGTGCTCTTTATTGAAACCGTATGACTGAAACCGTAGTTCATTTTAGCTCTATATTTTTTAGGCAATGGCTCATACCAGTGTTGCGTGTGTTGGAAATTATATTTCTCGGTGATAAATCTAGCGTTTCTCGTAGTATTGAACAAATTTGTAAAGGGTTGAAGATACAATAAGTTAAGACTGGGTAAGTTGTTGTCCAATTTATGGCACAAACAGTCACCGACGCAAAACCGTGGACCGAATCAGCTGATACAACCTATTTTATGAGAGCGCAATATAAATGAACAGTCACCACCGCTTCTACCGTCCGTTTCAATAGACCGTACGGTAGGATATCCGCGAAAATTGGATTTTTTCCGTAGAAACGAGTGAGCTGAGAGTGAAAGAGCAATCTCTTGCAACGCAGGGTTGCCAATCTCCATATTTTGTAGTAATTAAAAAATGAACTTGAATATATTTGAAATATTCTTAAAATAACTCAAAATCACTCTTAAAATAACTGAAAATCACAGTCGAATACACTTATTTATAAATAGGTAACCTATTTTTAGCAGTTGGATTTTAGTTTTAAGCTTTTACATTATAAAAAATTATAACTAAAAAACTAAATGTGTGAAAAATCGTGTATACAAATAGAACAATAGCAACATTGGTGAAATGAAAACATAAGAGAACAACTGATTTCTGCGTTGCAACTACAGCCATAACTTTTGACAAATTTGGTTTGATAAGGCAGTAAGTACGGAAGGGAGGAATGTCGGTGACTGTTTGTGCTATTAAAAGAAAATAAATCACTCTACAAGAATCTTATTCCGCTTTTTATTCGAAATTTGGAATAAAGGGTGTAGTTAGAGAAATTGATTGTTCTCATGTTGGCATAATTGCACCTGCCTCGTCAACCACAGTTGTGCCACATGATTACATGAATAGAAAAGGGTATTACAGCATTAATGTTGAAGCGGTAGGTATTAAAATTAATTATTATTTAATAACTGATTTATGTATCCCATAGGTTTGCGTGAATGCAAGATTTCCGGGCTCATGGCATAACTCCAATATATGGACAACTTCTCCAGTATGGATAAAACTTATAAGAGAACATTCTTATGGAGAATTTAAATGGCTTTTGAGTGATTCAGGATATTCATTGGAGCTATGGCTTCTTTCACCGGTGACAAATACAAATGAGAAAGAAACACTATAGAAAGAGCATTTGGAGTTTTAAAATCACATTTTCGTTGCATTTCAAAAGAACGTACTCTGCGGTACAAACATTCAAAAACTACATTATTTATTTATACATGTACAATATTACACAATATATTACACAAAACTTGGCATTTTCATAGATGAAACCAAAAGGCCAGAAAACTCGCCTCCTGAAGATTTGGGAGCAGTCTCTGGAATCCATTCAGAGGAGTATTACTCTCTAGGCAGAACAACACGTCAAAGTTGCTTTAATACTTTAAATAATTAAATTTTTACCAGAATTTTATTGAACAATAAATGATAATTTATGTATTATTATACTCTCGCAACCAGTTGCTACAGAGTGTAATAGTTTTGTTCACCTAACGGTTGTTTGTATCACCTAACCTAAGTTAGATATAGGGTTATATATATTATATATAAATGATCAGGATGAAGAGACGAGTTGAAATCCGGGCGACTGTCTGTCCGTCCGTGCAAGCTGTAACTTGAGTAAAAATTGAGATATCTTTATGAAACTTGGTAGACATATTTCTGGGTACCGTGAGACGGTTGGTATTGCAGATGGGCGACAAAGCGCCATTGATCAAAAACAAATAAATTACCATAACTAAGCTCCGCAATAAGATATAAGACTGTTATACACAATAGGATCACATTAGGGAGGGGCATCTGCAGTTAATTTTTTTTTTTAAAGTAGGCGTGGTCCCGCCTCTAATAGGTTTTATGTGCATACCTCCAATGCTTATGTTATAACAACAAAATTTACTGGAAGCAAATGCTTTAAGACCCACAGTGTGAAAATAGTTGAAAGCGGGTGGCAACTCCGCCCACTCCCCATATAACGGTACTGTTAAAAACTACTAAAAGCGCGATAAATCAAGCACTAAACACGCCAGACACATTAAATTTTATCTCTAGGATGGTATGAGATGACTTTATAGGACCCGCGTTCAAAATTAGACAGTGGGCGTGGCACAGCCCACTTTTAGGTGAAAACCCATATCTTGAGATCTGCTTAACCGATTTCAACCAAATTCGGTACATAACGTTATTTTCATATTTCTATATTATAGTGCGAAAATGGGGGAAATCGGACTACAACCACGCCTACTTCCCATATAACACCATTTTAAATTCCATCTGATTCTTTCACTTTCGACTATGCATATCAAGCAACAATGATTATATCGGGGGTAAAAAAATAAAATTATGGATTGTGATATTTTTCGGAAGTTACATAACAATGTAGAGAAATGAGCCTGGCTCCGCCTGAAATTTTAAAGCAGTAGTGCATGGTTTCCTTGGAAACCATAGAGCTGATAAATATGATAAGCTGATCACTGACAGGATTACGAATTTCTTCGTCATTGGATGTAGAATGTCTCTAAAGATGCACATGTTACACTCTAATATAGATAAATTTAAAGATAATATGGGAGCTTCCTCGACAGAACAAGAAGAACACCTTCATCAAGCTATAATGGAATTTAAGAGAAGTTACCAAGGCCAATATACAGTATTAGGGACTATATTTTGGGTTTAACTAAGAGAAACTTCTATAGACCATGACTGGAAAAGTAAAACTGTTAATTTTTGAACATTTTAAATGGATGATCGGTATATTTTAATAAATAATTTTTATGTAAAATTTTTGTGTATTTTTATTAAAAAGAATTTTGCTATTTTTTATACTTCAGCATATGCAGAACTTCTTTTTATTCTTATTTTTATTTTGAGATATACAAGGTGCGTTCCAAAGTAAACAGTAAAAAAGTAACAAAGCAAACTCTAGTGGCGCCATCTATATGTCGACTAGTGCGTTAGAATCTGTTATCCTTTATCGACTTCCAATAAATTTCATGACATTTCATCTATTGGAAGTGAAGTTATTGCGTTTTAAGTGTCAGTATGTTTTTGTCATCGGTGCGAAAATGAGCTTCGAACAAAGAGCCAGCATTAAATTTTGTTTTAAAATTGGTAAAACTTTTACTGAAACTTTTCAATTGATGAAACAAGTTTATGGCGATGATTGCCTATCCCGTAGCAGAGTGCACGAGTGGTTTCAACGTTTTCAAAATGGTCCTGAGGACATCAATGAGGGCAAGCCGAAACCCAAAAAATCGCGCCTGGAGATATCATAAGTGAAGACAATGCTGATGTGTTTTTATGAATCCAAGGGTATTGTCCACAAAGAATTTGTTCCACCCGGCCAAAACGTTAATGCGGTATTCTACCTTGGAGTGTTAAAGCGTTTGGTGCGCCGTATTCGACGTGTTCGGCCCGAATATCGCGAAGATGGAAGTTGGCGTTTGTTGCACGATAATGCGACGTCTCATCGATCGACATATATTGTATTAAGGCTTAAATTGCATTTATTAGAAACAAGTTACCACACCAATTAGTACTATCTGGAAAGCAATCGGGTTATGAATTAAAAGAACTTTATAAGTCGATGACTGCTAAAAATTGTTCATTCACGACTGGTCATAAACATAAGAATTTCTTAAACATTGTATAAACCATGAAACAAATACAAATTCAATCGACTTCCAGCAAAATACAAAGCGAGTATAATTATTTCAGAATTAAAAACAGAGTTTTTAGTATACAAGTTTGATTTGTATCAATATCCACTGATAAACCAAGTAGATTTAGTTAAATGTTCAACTAACTCCTAGAATTACAATCAATATTTGGAAATCAGCTACGGATAATTCATATGAAGTAGCAGCATTTAAACTGTTAGAGCATGAAGCATGTGGATTCAAACCTACTACAAATGAAATAACTATGACAGCATCTCATCATGTACAATCCGAGATTAATAAAGGATTGCTAACTTTTTCACTTCAAATAAGGACTTTTGATTCAATATTAATAAACAATACCAAAAACATCCCAAATATTTACTTTAGTTTTATAACAAGAACTGTGACTGTTCCGTTTGAACTTCGAGTGAGATGTAATTAATAATAATAATAAAACATAATAGGCTAGTTATTAGTATTAAAACAACACAACTTTGGCCCCAGGCAGAATGTTCATAAAGACATGAACATAAAACTTTTGTTACCATAAGATAAAATTATATTTTTGACACATTTTATACATGAAAGTTCTCAAGCGTTTTTGAGAAATAAAATTATATTTGGGATGCGTGACATCACTCAAACAAAACAATTGCCGCTACCGAAAATAGCTTACGGTAATATAAACGCCTGCCATATTTCGTCGATGTTTCATAAAGATATTCCAAGCATTACGTATTTTATGTATGTCATTCTATACAGTACTGGCTATCGATGGGACTAGAAGAAATATTATATGTCCATAATTTCTATTTTTATCATTAACAAAAAGTTGAAAAAGTCGTAACTTTCCAGACTAGTAACTTCGACAATGTGACATATTGTCAAAAAAAATTTTAAATACTTTTTATTTAATGAAAATAAAGGCTAATAAAATATGTGTAAGAAATTTAAATTTTTTTCATCATCTTCCCATTGAAATTAATTCCTTAAATTAGGTATTTTTTGCGACCTCTAAATATGGAAAAAACGAAGTAAGTATCATATTATTACATTTCGAACTTTCATTAATTATTGTAGTAAATTAAGGAGCGTCATTTCCATAGGGTTGTTAGGGTAACTATTTTTAACTAAACAAAAAACTTTATAATTTAACTACAATATTTTAATAATTCCTTTTTTATTTTAAATAAATTTTATATTTACGTTTATTCTAGTATTTATGAAGTCGCTTGACGCAACACCGACCACCTTGACCGGATCATGATCCTTCAACGTCGATAGGCAGCAGGGCGAGTTGATGAATAGAGCGCTTAATTGTGCCTGCCTTGGCTGCCACGTATGCCACTTGTACCCTGCCGTCCACCTAGTAGCCGATGAAGTTGGTCCCTCGGCGACCAATGAACCTTTTTAGAATTAGTAGATTAGGCCGACACTAATTCTAAATGTACTGCTATTGAAGTGAAGCACACGAAAACTGCTACATACGTTTTTACGTGTAGTCAACCGCGTATTTTAAATATTGTATATAGTGGACCACAAAAATCTACGCCACATATAAGGAAGGATCACAGCGCTAGTAGTTTATCGACTGGAAAATTTCCCATGATTTGGGTTCGACTTGTAATGAAAGCAGTGTGTATGGTTTATTACGGTTCTACTGCATACTTCTCTGGCATTAATCAGTCCTATGCGTTCTTGAAGAAGCGCAACCAACGCTTTTGGCCAAGCTTGGTGATTTCAAAAGTGCATGAACCGTAAATAAGTGATAACGAAGTGCGAATTTTTATTAAGTTACAATGGGCATCGTATGTGAGAGGTGCATTTAATGGGCGCAATCCTACTCGGATTAATTTGAATGAAAGCGACACATCCGAATACTCATGCAAGAAGGGTTAAGCGTGAATCTCTTCCCACAGTTGGCACGTTTGGTCGTCTGGTCAATCGTAATAAGTATGGGACAACACGAAGCAATTTTTGATGAGAAAAGAACTGTGTGAAAGTATTTTCTTCTTTAATGCTTTGTCTTCTGGGGAAAGCTGGAAGTGAGTGTTACTTGACCACAAAACGGGGTCTTCTAGGAGGAACTGTGGACCGCCAAACCACATCGAAATATTCAATTCGTCCACGTTGCAACCCCGCGGCACTTGATCCACAGGATTTAGTTTTGTTGGCACTTGTCGCCAATGTACATTGTCCGACAGTTCTTGAATTTCGGACACTCTATTTGCGACAAAGGTTTGTAATGTGGATGGTCCAAAATGTAATTTTCTCGAATTATCGACTCAACATAGATGCTATTCGTTACTATAATGTGTGCTGCCGAGCGCTCGAGACGCGGAAGAGACTTGGTCTTCAGCGGAGCCACTTTAGACTTTGCAGTAAGCAGCATATGTACATTTGACACCACTAGCAGATTGGCTTCATATGTATATGGAGCATCCGTACGCTCTTAATGAAGCGTCGGAAAAGTTTACGTACTGAGGAATGCTAATTGAAGAGAGCTGCAGTAGGAGTTGACTAGTTGACCAGCTAGTGTCAAGGCGCAATAGAATCGACTCATCCCAATTTTGTTTTTAGATCTAAAGCTCTTGCAATAATATTTTTGCATTGCTGAGTAGTGGGGCTAATTATCCAAGAATATCGAAAAGGGTAGCAGATATTAACAATATGTTTCGTTTGGTTGCTAAAATATAATTTAAATTGGCATCCAAGCAAGTCGAAGCAAATCCTCTTTCGGCACCCAATATATTACTAGCGCTTTAGTTGAATTTTTGTTATTGAAGCTTATGGACTTTTCAGTGTAGTCACTGTCGAAAAGTTTAGGGTGGTTCGAAAACCACTTCGTTAAGGTTAATATGTCATCAACATACTTGTATAAGTTTCTTTTAATGGCCAATGTTTATTCTTAGTTGCATTAGCCTCGCTGAGCATTTGTAAACACCGTGTTGCGAGAAATAGTGCAGGCGCAGTCCCGTAAGTGACGGTTTTAAGCCGAAAAATCTGAATTTGCTCTGAAGGATGCTCTCTTCACACAATAAGCTACTTTACACGGTAAATCATTAATTAAATATAAAAAGAAAGTGAACTGAATATAATAGAATTTTTAGAACTCGATAAATTACAAGATTTCGATTTCTTGATAGGAATTAAAGGTTTAAAGCAAATGAAAGCAATGATAGATACAGAAAGAAATGTATTAATTGTGAAAAAGAATAAATAAACAAGAATAAATTATTTAATAGGAGAAAAAATGTATAAAAAAGAAATAAATAAATTAATGAAAAGAAATGAGCAGAGTAAAACATTAGCCTACGTAACTACAGTAGAGGCAAAAATCAGAACAGAAACAAATAATCCTATTTGGGTCAGACAGTATTCATACCCCCAAGCGGATAGAGCGTTTGTAGAAACTGCAATAAAAAAATTATTAGATAATGAAATAATACAGCCAAGCAAAAGCCCGTACAATTTACCCATATGGACAGTTTCTAAAAAAGGGAATGACGAGCAAGGCAACCCAAGAAGACTTATGGTTATTGACTTCCAGAAGTTAAATGCGCAAACAATCGCTGATAGATATCCCATTCCGGACATCACCATCCTCCAAAACTTAGGAGAAGCACAGTACTTCACGACGTTAGATTTGGAATCAGGATTTCATCGAATTAAAATAAAAAAAGAAGACAGGGAAAAATAGCATTTGCAATAAATAATGCCAAATATGAATTTCTACTACTGCCATTTGGACTGAAAAACGCACCGTCGATCTTTCAAAGATGCGTTGACGACATCCTGAGACCATTCATAGGAGTATGCGCATACGTGTATATAGATGATGTCCTAATATATTCAGCTATCCCTGAACATTATATGAAAGATATCACCAATATAATACACACTTTATACGCAGCCAACATGAAATTCTCGGATGAAAAGTCAAAATTTTTTCAAAGACAGACAGAATTTTTGGGACATATAATTAAAAACGGTAGAATTACAGTAGATCCAGGAAAAATAGAAGCTATAGATAGGTACAAAACCCCTACAAATTTGAAAGACTTAAGCTCTTTCTTGGGAATGACCTCATATTATAGAAAATTTATAAAAGGATTTGCATCCATAACGAAACCATTAACACTCTACCTACGAGGAGAGAATGGTAATATTTCAAAGAATAAAAGCTCAGTACATGTAAAATTAGATGACGAAGCACTTAAAGTAGTTGAAACACTAAAAAATAAACTAAAACAACAAATAGAATTATTCCAACCAGATTTTGGAAAAGGATTGGATTTGACTACAGACGCAAGCAATATTGCGATTGGAGCTGTTTTGTCACAAGGCAAGAAACCTATAACATTCATTTCACGTACATTAACGCGAATTGAACAAAATTACTCAACAAACGAAAAAGAAATGTTAGCAATCGTTTGGGCACTCAAGAAACTTAGGAATTATCTGTATGGTCTCACTAGTAATACTACTATTTACACCGATCATCAATCCCTAATTTTTTCAATTTCAGAGGACAACCCAAATTCAAAATTAAAACGATGGAAAAATTTTATAGAAGAATACGGAGCAAAAATTAAATATATTAAAGGAGATTTAAATGTAGTAGCCGATGCACTCAGCCGTCAAGTAAACGTAACTACGAACGACTCAATGCACTCGCAGGAATCATCCTCGTCAATCAGAATTGAAGATGTCAGCGCTCCACTGAACCAATTTAAAACACAAATTGTGATAAAACAAGTAAGGAAGGGCTAAGTTCGGATGTAACCGAACATTTTATACTCTCGCAAGGTCAAATGGTATACTCGTTTGAGATTTCTTTGTGGATTGACTGATATTTTCGGTAGAAGGTCAACTATAGGCACTGGGGTCCACATATTTAGTACTTAGGGGTTTGAACAGTTTTGGTTCGATTTAGACAATTTTTGGCCGCAAGGCGGCATACTTTAATTGCATTATTCACGCAAAGTTTTACCCCGATATAATCATTTTTACCTGAATTGCATAGTGGAATGTGAAAGAATCAGATGGAATTGAAAATGGTGTTACATGGGAAGTAAGCGTGGTTGTAGTCCGATTTCGCCCATTTTCGCACTATGCCATAGAAACATAAAAAGAACGTTATGCACCGAGCTTGGTTGAAATCGGTTGAGCAGATCTCAAGATATGGGGTTTCACCTAAAAGTGGGCTGCGCCACGCCCACTGTCTAATTTTGAACGCGGTTCCTATAAAGTCATCTTATACCATCTCAGAGATAAAATTTAATGTCTCTGGCGTGTTTAGTGCTTGATTTATCGCGCTTTTAGTAGTTTTTAACAGTACCGTTATATGGGGAGTGGGCGGAGTTGCCACCCGTCAATAGAAGTGCTAAAAACATTTGCTTCCAGTGAATTTTGTTATTATAGCATTAGCGGTTTAGGAGATATGCACATTAAACCTATTAGAGGCGGGACCACGCCCACTTAAAAAAAAAAAAATTTTAACTGCAGATGCCCCTCCCTAATGTGATCCTGTGTACCAAATAACAGTCTTGTATCTTATTGCGGAGCTTAGTTATGGCAAATTATTTGTTTTTGATTAATGGCGTTTTGTGGGCGTGGCAGTGGTCCGATTACGCCCATCTGCAATACCAACAGTCTCACGGTACCATGAAACATGTCTACCAAGTTTCATAAAGATATCTCAATTTTTACTCAAGTTAGAGCTTGCACGGACGGACGGACAGACAGTCACCCGGATTTCAACTCGTCTCTTCATCCTGATCATTTATATATATATAACCCTATATCTAACTCGATTAATTTTAGGTGATACAAACAACCGTTAGGTGAACAAAACTATTATACTCTGTAGCAACAGGTTGCGAGAGTATAAAAATGTGAACAAAATGCATTAGAAAGAGCAACAATTTTTGCAAACCACGAGAGACTTTATGTTAATTACGTCACACCACAAGACTTGATAGATACACTAACGAAAATTATCTTACCTAATATCACGACCGCATTTCACACTACACTAGAAACCTGGTATGAAATTCATGATAAAAAATGATGTAATCCGACTAACTAGAAATTGTATCATTTGTAAAAAGAACAAATACAAACGCCACCCGACAATATAAGTTTTTGCAAAAACACCCATACCCGAAGGTATAGGCACACAAATACAAATGAACATATTTGAAATCGATGGAACAATGTATCTCTCATGCATAGATAGATACTTAAAATAGGCATATATGAGAAAATTAAACGATAAAAGAGAATTCTACAAAATATTAGAGGAAGTACTCATACAAATATTCCCATTTTGTAATAAACTAATGACAGATAACGAGACTATATTTAATAGCATAGCAGCAAAAGCTCTATTCCAACGGCTATATATTGAATATTCAATGACCGCAGCAAACCATTCAACATCGAACGCTCAAGTTGAACGGCTGAATTCAACCATTCTGGAAATTACTAGAATTCGCATTAAACAAAATAAATCAAACGCGACTGAAGAACTATTTAACGCAATCAAGGAATACAATAGGACAATACATTCCGTCACAAAAAGGAAACCTATCGAATTATTTTTTGAAAGGAGCAAGACTGAAGGAATAAAAGAACTAATCGAAAATAAGCAGGAGTATATGCTATCATACCACAATAAAAAACGAACACAAAAGGAATATAAAACAGGACAAACAGTTTATGTGAAACAAAACCGACGAAATAAAACAAATCCACGCTATTTGAAGAAAACAGTACAAGAGAATCGTGAGGACACAATTTTAACAACGTAGGGGAAGATCGTACACAAGGACAACCTCAGAAACAATGATGAAGATAACGCTAACATTAATCCTAGCAACATCCTTAGCTCAGGAAATAACCCACTTACAAGATCGCAAGTACGTGTTAACCGAGACTGACCCATCATTTTTGTATCAAGAACCTATTCCATATGACGAACTTAAGCGAAATACTTAAACCATACTACGAGATAGCCGAACATAAAGGAGAGATGCCTAGTGAAGACGCAACAGAAACAGCATTGTTCAACAGAATAGAAATCCTCAGAAAACAGCTACTGAATAATGGACGAGCCAGACGCTCAAGACGATCTCTAGATTTCTAAAGATCGATTTTGAAATTTATCACCCAGACCACGACGACCTGATTGAAATTAAAACAATACTCAACGACATAATTGAAAATAATAACAAACACAGACAAATTATTTCCAACTTTGAAATAATGATGAAAACATTTAATATTGAGACGATTAAACAAAAGGTTATACTGCAAGAATTATACAAGGAGTTATTTGACTTAACTGCGATAATTAATCTCGGAAAGAACGGAAATTTTTATTCAGCAGCAATAAATACGGGCGAGATTGAAAGGATATTAGAAAAGGAACAAACTAGTATACCGGTTATTGACATATTCGAATATGCAGACACGCATGTAGGTAGATTAGACGACACTTTCATTGTAATTTATAAATATCCAGTCATTGAAAAGAAATGTACAACATACAAAGTTACTCCATTATCCTATCGTCAAGGCATTTTGGATATGAATAAAATCGTAAGTAAATGTGAAGATAAAATAATATTAACATCTAAATGTAAAAATAATTTAAGTAAATATATTTGTACAATACCAATGATCGAAGGTTACGAAGCCCATTATAATGTTATTCAAGAAAATAACGCACTCATTATAGATTTTGGACATGGTAATGTCGTATTACAAGGAAAACATATTTTAAACGAATAATCAATTGAAGGATTGAATCTAATCCAATTTAATGAAACAATTATTATTGACTCAGAAGTATTCCACAACCAGGAACAAGAAATAAAAGATTATATTATAGCTAATGGAAACGAACACAATGGAAAAGAATGCACATTCTTGAAATATTCAGAATCAGAATCAGAAAACGAATATCAATTTGACAACATTAAAAAATTAAATAAATTTTTAATACCATTTGAAGAACACCCAATCAAGAATATGTACATAACTATAGGAGTACTTGTAGTCCTAGGATTAAGTATATTTGTAATATTCAAACTATATATAATTTTTCAAAAAACTGTATATCTGAGAAACTACAACGCTACCATAGAACGTGTAGGAATGACTCATCTACTCAAGACTCAAGTATAGATCAGGAGATCTATTTTTCACAAGAGAGGGGAGAGTTAATACTTTAACCTTTAACAACCTTATGTTTCAGTAAACATTAAAGAAAAATCATCAAAACAACTTTATCTTAGAACAATAGAAGCGGACTATCAGTACAACAAACAATAACAACCCAAATAGTTATTTACAAGTAAACAACCAGCATCTCAATGTATGAGCAGCGATAAGCATAGCCTATATGAGCAACTGGAACAATAGCCTCGGGGTCACTTTATCATTATCGACTGCCGAGTAACAAGTTACCACTTGTAACACTTGTACAGTTTAAGTGTAATATATTCAATATTGAAGTACATGTGTATACGGTGAAATATTATACAAATAAAGGATCAGTCAGAACCAATCTCATTGGCTGACTTAAATTATACGGCTTCGGGATACTTGGCAGCTCAAAAAGTTTCGAAATTGTATTGAAAAATATCAAACATTTATTATTGTAAATTTTTTTTAGACTTGCCAACGCCTTCGGATAATTTTCATTCGATATTTGAAATGCCTTTACACCTCACAAATCTTTTAGAGATAGGCAATTAACCAAATGGTTAAATTCTTTAATATCTGGGATACTTGGATCATTATGAACCAAACTCTCAAACAAACTCATACAATTTTTCAATTCAAAATATTCTGCCTTGAATTTCGGCAAATTCATTTTTGGGAGTCTGGAGTTGTGAGAAGTTACGAAAGATGTTTCGGTAATTGACGTTCTATTTTTGGCTAAAATAGTTTTAATTATTGGTTTCGTTTATTATTATGTCTTAAAACTCCCCTCGGTCCAATTCGTCTTTATCAATCTCTTCAATTTTATATTGGTATTTCATTAACTTTTTCCTGTGTGAATTTAATATGTTGAGTCGACATTCCAATTCAATTGGATCCAATGACATGGTTTTGTTCAAAAAGCCCGTTTTAATACGCAAAATTCTACTTTTCGTCACCGTCCTTTGACGCTTTAACGATTTTAAGTCTGTAAACTCCTTATAACCTCTCTCGTTGACGACAGTTGGCTTTGGCTTGCTAAGTTCGGCTTTTTGAAGTAAAACTCACGATAAATAGGAAAACTTATGTAACAGAAATAAATCTGGAAATATTGGGAATCGATTCACGAGAACGAAAAAAATATATCAATTCCCAATTACACGAAACGCCAAACGAAAGAAACAAACTCAAAATAAGCAATAGCACAATTGAAAAGTTGAAAGCGCAAATTTTTTTTTGATAATTAAACATGCAAAAAACCGAGATGATCTGCGGAAAACTGACCGAATTAAAAATTTTAAATTATGCAATTTACAAAAAGGTCGCACCTTAATGTAAATAAAATCCCAGGATCCCTTCACATTCACTTTAATACAGGATATATAATATGTATATGTATATAAAAACTAAAAGGGTGCGTTTGATTTGTGTTAATTTTATTATTATTTTTTTTGTTTGCACCACTTTCGATAATTCGCACTCGTTACCTGATGCGTCGGCTGTTTGCCGGCGTATACGTCCCTTTGAAACAGGATGCAGCGGCGCACAATGCCACGACGCACAGTGGGGCAGGATGACCTAAACCTTAGTATCAATTAAACGGCTAAAGCTAGGAAGTTGAAAATCGGTATACTGATTCCTCTTACTAAAATAGGTATGTGTAGCAAATATGTGTAAAATTTTGTGCTTATAACCGAAGTTATTAGACTTTATAAGATATAACTGAACCGTACATATAGTGATTGGTGGCGACTGGTTTAATTTTTCTTTTATTTTATTTCAATCATAAAACTTAAACCATATAAATAAGATATCACAGCTTTTTCTGCAATAATCAGACGATATATTGTGCCGTCCGGTTAAGATTGTAGAGTTGTACAGACAACCGTATTAGTAACCTTGATGTGCTCTTTCAAATGATTACATTTCCTTTTTTCTTCCTGTATTTACTTTATAGGAAGGAAAGTTTTCCCGAGCAGCCAATCTTATTATATTGTACTGATTCCTTGTCACCACAGCCAAAGCATCTTCACCTGACAAAAAAGTACTTTATAATGGCCTGATAAAGTTTTTGAACACATAATCCTGAAATGAGGCGTCCATCAAAAGTTTTACTGCCTTTACTTTACCCGATGACCTTAATTTTATTTAAGTAGCATAACTCAAAACTTCAATTGGCGTAGATTTCCTCAAATCTGGTGTTTTCATACGCTGTGAGCTTACTTCAAAAAATCTCTCGGGCTGACCACCTTTTCGGGTTGAATTTTTTATAAAACATATTGAGCAATCAGCCCCCTTTTATTAATTTCATTGAAAACACCTATTATTCAGTGCGATTTATTCCAACGAAATTTAAATTCAGATTTCAGCCGGTTCAATGTTTTATTCAATTCTTCTTCATTCACTTCCTTAAATTTTTTTGGTTTTTCCAATTCGTTTTTTAAAATAATTATTTTTCATCAATTGTGAATTCTTCACTAGAAAATATTATTTCCATGAGCTCTCTACGATCAACAATAAAAGTTTTTGAAGCAGCAGCTGAAATTAAAAGCGAAATATAATCAAACCAAAGTAAAAGAAGCCCGTTATCTTCAAACTAAACTACACAAAAGGTGTACCTAGGCACATACCTAAAAGCAAACAAATCCCAAAACTCAAAAAATAACAAACATATTTTGTTTTTCGAATAAGTAGGTAACATAAGAATAACAGGATCATTAAAAAACTTTTTCAATTTTAAAAACTTAAACTGTAGGAAAGTAAATTTTTTAAGGTAGACTTCCGAAAAAAAAAACGATCAAAATGTGAAAATCACGATTACACACAAAGTGAATATAAATGAATCTTTATAAATACCTAGTGTTGACGATTCCATAATTAAAGTTTTTAAATTATACTTAGCGATTGGAAATTATGTATTCAAACTGTGATTAGAAAATGCACAAATATCAAACTGCACTTATTGCGAACATAAACTCTATGTTTGTTAAGCTGTAAAAAGAGAGATGCTGAAAATTTTAAAACAGTTGGTTTATTGTTGCTAGGCTATTCATAAATCCAAAACAATAAACGAAAGGTGTTACCGGCTATAAAAAAAAAATAGTTTTTGCCAATTTTTATGATTTGCTGCCCCAATGAGCGACGGTTTAAACAGCAGCGGATTGACGGCAACAACGAAGTGATTTTAGCAGAAACGGTTCTTACTTATGTCGGCACTTCAGTTTTGACCGGTTCTTTTAAATAAGGCACTCCAAACGGATTTTTCAAGTCGGTTTTAGTATACGAGTACCATCCCACGACTTCAGGGTTAGGAGGGGTATGGTTGGATAGAGAAGATTCTCCAGATAAAGAATATATATAATTACAGCCGCCGGAAACTTATAGTTTTCAAGAATTCGAGTTGAAAATTTCACAATTTTATCTTACAACTTCTCAATATATAGTTAATTTTTCTTTTATGTTATTATACACCTACACTTCACTACAATGTTGCTACATATTTATTTTATATTAATTATTTTAGTACGAGTATTTGCTTAAAATAAACATTTTAGTTTTACACAATTTTTGTTATATGCACATTAACAAATGGGTTCCATATTGACAGATTATAAGTGTTGATCTATCTATTTTATATATAAATATATATATAATACTTTTGCAAACGAATTAAAATGAATAATAGAGGAGTACCCTAAATACATGAACCATAATTTTAATCGTTTCCTTCTCTTGATCAACCGTGGTTTTGGATTGGCCAGTGTTACTTTTTTGAAGCGCGGCCAAAGGCCGCCAATGCAGAAAGAAGTTGGACGCGAAAGGAATTACGACCCCCCGGTATTGGATCGGCCAGGGTTACTTTTTCGAAGCGCGGTGGTAGGCAAATAAGAAATTAAACCAAAAAAAAGTAATGTTAAAGAGGGTATATTATATGTCATTGAATTGGTAAATACTGTGCATATAAGTTAATTTTGTAGAAGGTAATTGGATATTTTATTTATTTTGATTGCTTTCATTCGTTTGGATATGGCAACACTTATTATCTGTCAATATGGAAAACATTTGTTATTGTGCATATAACGAAAACTGTGTAAAAATAAAATGCTAATTTAAAGCAATATTTAAATTAATTAATACAAAATAAATATGTAGAAACATTTTATTGCAGTGTTAGTGTATAAGAAGTGCATAATATAAAAGAAAAGTTAACCATTGAGAACCAAATCGAGAAATTGTAAGAAAAATGTGTGAAATTTTCAACTTAAAATGAAAATATCTTGAAAACTATAAGTTTCCGGCGGTAATAATTGTATATATTCGTGATCTGGAGAATCTCCTCTATCCAACCATACCCCTTTTAACCCTGAAAGCGTTGGATGGTATAAATTTTCCCCGATTTCGCCTTCGTGGTTTATCAATGCGTTATGATATTCAAATTATTTTTAATTTGAAATGATTAACATGGGCAACCTATGTTAAGGTAACCAAACAAAATGCTGAAATTTCAACTGATGTCATTTTCTAACCAAGCAAATGATTTTCGGTTAAGAAGAAGAAATCTTCCAATTCTAATTTTGTGCAAAAATGAACCAGATGAAACAATTTATATATATATATTCAACATAGGCATATACATTATTGGCCCGATATGATTAAATTATTCATAATTATATACTATTATAATGCCGATATATGGCATTATGGCCTCAATTATGTATATGTATATTGGGCTACCTATGTTAAGGTAACCAAACAAAATGTTGAAATTTCAACTGATGTCATTTTCTAACCAAGCAAATGATTTTCGGTTAAGAAGAAGAAATCTTCCAATTCTAATTTTGTGCAAAAATGAACCAGATAAAACATTTTATATATATATATTCAACATAGGCATATACAATATTGGCCCGATATGATTAAATTATTATAATTATATACTATTATAATGCCGATATATGGCATTATGGCCTCAATTATATATATGTATATTCAACATAGGCATATACAATATTGACCAGTTAATATTAAATTATTCATAATTATATATTATTATAATGCCGATTATGACATTATGGTCTCAATTACTAATGGCACATTATTCACCATATCCACCAGTAAAAAAGTTCCTAATTTCTTGTAGATATCAAGTATTTTTTGTAGAGAACGCACACCCAATGAAACGTTATTTGACGACACACCACCAAAATGAAAAGTAATGAATATCATCTAAAAAAAACTTATAAAATACACAAAGTGAAGAATAAGTAGTTAATTTATGCATTGCACATCCATACTTACCTGTGTAGCACATTCACCCAAACTCTGCGCGATAGTGGACATGCGCTTATTGATGTGGAAAATCTCTCGCGCATTCCAAATCTTGCGCTGCAAATTGCGAGGCAATCCAACCTAATTGGTCTTTTCAACTTTCCAACAAGCAGAAAATGAGGCAACTTTCCTTGAAATCCCCATTGGGAAAACTATCACGCAACGCTTCACGATAGCGACACAATTGACCCCACTAGATTTCCAGCCCTAGCGGCACATTGAGAATTTTCTTTCGTCCTATGCAACTATATTTAATCAGTTCTTCAGAAACAACATAAAATTTAAGAACTTACCTTCTTTATAACAAAATAAAACTAACATTATATTTAAGAAGCAAATCAGAGAAAGCGCTTACTTCAAACAATGTTTCCAAATAATGTCGGCCATCGATGATAAAAAATTTAATAGCCCTAGGTGCATCTTTTTCTTACGCAATCAAAAAATATGCATAATGAATGTTGCTACTCTTACAACAGAGTTTTGAATTTAAAAACAAAAAGTTAGCTTTGAATATGTGGTGTATTAGGTGGAACTTTCCAGATGTAGTAGTGAATTGGTTACCTCCGTCTTGTAATGTTTCCTCATAAAAAAATTGAGAATCATTGCCTATCGAACAAAACACATAAACTACAGTGTATACAAAAAAATATACAGACAGCAGCAACTGATAATATGCGCAAGATGCACTTAATCTACACAGGGGACCAGATGTGTGCAGTAAAAATAGAATACATATTTACACATATGTGCACGAATATACACACAATATCCCTTTATAAGTTGTTAAGAAATTAGAATTTGTAAATGTATATAAGGGAGATCAGTATTAAAATAGATTTCTCACATTCTAAATCTCATATTCCTAATATTATGAATTCCAATCCTCTGGTTGACATCCACATTAACTCAATGTATATTTTGCCTCTTCGGTTTAGTTTATATCACATATAACTCATATAATGAGGATTTTAATATAATTTTATCGACGTGAAGTAAAATATAGAAATAAAACTAAGGAGTCTAATAAAATACTAAATTTGATTATAATCCATTCACGATTTCGTCGAATAATGAATGTTAAACTCTTCCGCAGCATTTTTTATTTCCCAACATGTTACTACAGAGTATAAAATTTTTGTTCACCTAACGGGTGTTTGTATTACTTAAAACTAATCGTGATCCTATATTTCAAGAATTACTTAACCAGTTCCAATCAAAGTGGTGTGTGAGGTTTTCCAAACATTTGTATTATACGCTGCGAAAATGGACGAAATCGCATGAAAACCACGTCCACTTCCCATGTATTGAATTCCATCTGATTATTTGACTTTACGGAATACAAATCAAACATCAATGAAGTTATCAGAATAAAACTTTGCACAAATATCAAGCCTTCAAGCCATTTCATCTTACGTCCCAAAATTGTTGAAATCGAACTATGACTTTTCAAGGAACCAGACACCTAATATGTTGACCGCAGTGCATATGGCTGATTCTTTACCAAATATATCGATCAATCCTTGGGGTGTACCATTGGAATTTTGGAGAGAATATCTTTGTGATGACATCATGCCCTGATGTCAAGAATGGTAAAATCGGGTCAATACTTCCCTTGGCCCCCATATACATAATATAAATATTTTTGAGCTTCCGGTTGACTTTAAAACGCATCTATCGCCCAATATGTAAAAAATCTTGATGAAGTTCAGAAATAATCTGTTTCTATTAACAGTATACCCTCAAGCCTAATCTGGATGAGATCAGGGCAATAATTTCCCAGGTTCCTTTATAAGGATTTCACAACATTCGCTTGACTTTATTGCCTGATATCCTTTAAGTACAGGAGTTATTTGATCAATTAACCGGCTTTTCCCCGTCTAAAGCGCTCATTTAGAGCGATTTAAATAAACATCTTTTTTTACTACATTAATTCTTAAACAAATTCAAAAATGTTGAAACTGGAATGAAACTCTGCGGGTAGTTCTCCACACTGTAAGTTTGGTTGTGTTTAACTCGGCGCGTTGTTTTCTAGGCTGTACATTTGGTTGTTTGCATTGATAAAATAACAATCAGGTGATGAATTTTAATCGTCAGCACAAATACAAAATGAACACAAGCAAGTACAACAGCTGATCGTTAATAGAGCCTATCGTTAATCGATTAGCCGGCTGTGCGAAAAGCAAAAACTGGTTACTCAATATAATCTTAAAGAATTAAATTAATTTAGCTGTGCGAAAAGGCTATTATATGTTAGTCAATCTTGAGGTTTGTTAATAAAATTCACAAAGCATCTTTTTCAGGTAATGATATATCTTAATATCAAAACTGGATAATATCAGGCCATAATATTCTATTGCCTCCATATACCTTATATAATTTAAGTATTTCAGACGTCCGGTTGGCTTTATAGTGTATACAGGTTGGTTAAAAAGTTTCTGCTCTCGAAATGAAAAAATAGTTATAGTTTTTGGTACGAAATATATTTTTTTATTCAAATAATCTTCCTTAACTTCAATACACTTATTCCAATGATCATCCAATAATTTTGCCATCTCTATAATGACTTTCCGGAAGCTCTGGAAGCTCTGCAAATGGAATTGTTTTAGGTTTCTTACGAGGTAGTAGTCGCTGGGAGCCAGCTCTGCCATTGTTAAAAAACTTTTGTGAGCAGGTGCATTGTCGTGATGAAAAATTACTTTTTTGTGCTGTAAGCAAAGGCCTCTGTCGGTTTTATTATGCCTAAAACACTCCAAATTGTGCCGAGAAATTTGTTTTCAATCCAGTTTTTGTTGAATTGTTAACATGTGCGGCCCTAACTTTCCAAACAGCTTTTTCATATGTAATTCTCCACGTAAAATATGAAGTACTCATTCGTCTGAGAAGCCTATGGCATTAGCAATTTCACGCTTAGTCAAACTTGGATATTCACTAACAGTACTTGTATTATGAACTTGCTTAATGATGTTTGGTGTGGTTACGGTTTTTGATCGTCCTTCGGGTCAATCTTCTTCTAGCCTAGTACAACCACGCTTCAATTCACTACCCCAAAATTCAACGGTGCGTTTTGAAGGTGAGGACTCCTTATATACTTCTAACAATTGTTCATAAATTTCCTGCAGACGTATTAACTTGAGAAAAAAAATTGTATATCGGTCAATATGTAAGAAATAAAAGTATAAAATTGAATATATTATAGTTTAATGCTAAAAATGTGCGATATCGGACCACGAATTACCACAGCTCCCATATAGGGCGTTTTCGGTAATGCAAACGACGCTGCATGATGCAACCAGTTCGAAAAAGCAAACTTGGCATCTCTGCCGAAATTGAAAGTTCGGAAAAGCATCACTGTCGTAGCTGTCGCTCAAAAACGCGCAAAACTTGCAACATTTGAAAAGTAGTTGCACAAAAAATTACACAAAACCAAATGTGCTAGCTAAAATGTCATGGTAAGTTATTTATGTTAAACATAAAATTTCTATTATTGTTTTTTTTTCATATTTGTCGATTTTTTTTTAAATATATAGTATATAGTAGAAATAGATTGCGTCAAGTGCACTAAAGCTATTACTTTTGGAATAATCCGTTTGACTTCAAAGTTATTCGCATTTTATATAACATATTTTTTTTTAAAATTCGAATTTTTAAATGTGTAGTTTTATCGGTTTCATGCAAAGGCATCTGCCAGCATAAAACTAGCTGCGCAAACAACGCAGTGTTGCCAGTATTTACTGCATTATCGAAAAAGCCCATACTACATAGATTATTTTCAATAGTTCAAAATAAAATTCAGAATTCACTTGTTTATATTTTCTTCATAAATGTAAGTTATTAAAATTAAAGATCCTAATTTTATTTAGAATTTTGTTTTATTCTCATCTCAATTGTAATTAACAATAGTAGCTTACAAGTTATTATTGGCAGCAGAGTTTAACAGATATTCAATGAACAGTAGAACTTGCAGTTTATGCGTTATTGATATTGATCCATTCAGAGAGTTGAAGTGGATGTTTGTTTATATTCAATGGTCAGCAGAATTATTATTTCATGCTTTGTCGATATCCATCGATTCTGAAAGTTCCAGCGGATGCTTGTTTTATCAAATTTCCTCATGTTATTGAACTTCAATAATGTTGTAATGAACATTTCTACATTGTTTTAATTTTGATACATTGTTGTAATGAATATTGCTTTGTTGTCCGGAAATTTCTATCTGTCTTCAAGTAGGCATTACAAGTATGGTATGTTGATAAATTGTCCCTGTATGAAGAATTTATGTATTAAAACTATTACTATAACAATGGTCGATAGCGATGCGGTTCGAGAAGGAATCTGTGTTTATTTTTGTTATTTAGTGCCTGTAGGAATTCCAATGATAGTATTTGGAGACACTCCAATTCTATTGAGGTCATTTGGATGAGTGGTGTTCTGTGTTTCAATATAGTTTTATCTTTGTTGTTGAATTCTTTCTTGTTTAGAGTTATGGTCTCATTCCAATAGTGCCGTTAAAGTTTTTAAGTATATTTAAGCAGTTGTCAATCTCTTCGATATCCTGAATATGGTCTGCATTACTGAAGTCTCACAGTTATTGCTTACCCCTAACTAATTACGAAATACATTTATTTTCCTTTATGTTAATAGCTGTATGTTTTTCACAAATTTTTGTAAAATTGAATATTTTACATATTTTATGAAAGCGTAAGAAATTGTGATTAGTTCCGGACTAGTAGTGCTACAGATGTGTCAACTTCGACCATTTGCAATGGGAATGCAAACGGCCCGACAGAAAATGTCAAGGACTGTGCGTACGATGTGGGAAGCCCGGTCACAAGCTGAAAGACTACAAAAACCCACCGAGCTGCTCTCTGCGTGGAAGAGAAGCATAGTCACACAGATCATATCTCAGGGCCTCGGACGAGTGAGTCGTACAGGGAACGGGCAAGGACATGAAGATTTTGTAGTGTAACATGCACCGAAGAAAAACTGCTGACTGCCTTTTGCCACAGCTCATGCTGGAACTCGGCACCGCGGAGCGCAAGATGAAACATGGCTAGAAGACACCACCGCAACAGTAGCAATATAAAAAACAGCAGCCTCAAAAAAACAAAGAGCGGGAGAGTAAATACGTTTGTCTGGATAATCAATGGAAACATTATGATAATTAGTTGCTATCTGACACCGAGCGCTAATATCACAGACTTGCAAGCAAAGCTAGACGCCAGAGAAGATGCCGCACAGCACACAAACCACAACTTTATTAAAGCCGATGATTTCAACGCCAAGGCCATATAGTGGCGCACATCGACAACAAATTCAATGGACCGTAAAATCCTTGACATGGCGGCTTAATTTGGGCTTATCGTTGCCAAACCACCTCCAGAAGGCCAGAATGCAACGACACAACCTTCACTATCGCGCTGGTGTCTGAAGGATTCGCAAACAAGCTACGTGAGTGGAAAGTGCTAGAAGACTAAACAGACATCAATACATATCCTACCAACAACAGAAAAAAAGGGGAACACGAAAATGGGACTCTTTCAAACTTGATTTAGAAAAGATTCCCACGAGCATAGACGAAAATACTACGTAAGCAGCGCAGCCAGGTCTATTGTCAAAGAAACTCTGAGTAGCATCACAGCGGCATGTAAAGCAGCAAAATACATGCTACAAATAGAAAGCGGACATCCAACGAAAAGACAGAAGGACAACGTTAAGGACGTCGTGTGTAGCGTAGAGGAAGCTCGTCGAAAAAAGTCCTCCTAGCAACAATTGACATAAGAAACGCATTTAATGGCGCAAAATTGGTCAACTTGATCACCGCACTAGAAGACCGATTCAAAAGACCCCACCCCAAATTGATGAAAATAATACGTAGTTATCTTAAAAACAGAGAACTAATATACGATATAATTAATGGCCTTCTGGAGCAGCGCAGGAACCTCGTTCGTTATGCGGACGACATCGCCGTAGTCATAACCACTCGAAATACCGACATAGCCAGGTGCAAAATAAGCACAATATGAACACAGACATTCTTGGACTAACAACATTAGCTTAGCTGCGGAAAAACCTGAACTGATCCTGATTACTAGGAAACATATCCAGCTGGAGGGGAACATACAAGTTCACTCGGAAATTATCCAAACGACGAGAACCTTAACTCAAGATAAGAATGGATAACAACCTAACGCACTGGGCTCAAATTCAGCACGCCGCTAAAAAGCCAGCATATAGAACCATGTCCCTATCAAGACTCACGACAAATACAGGAGGTCCGCTTGCAAGCAGAAAGAGACTGCTCATGGGCACAACACATGAAACATGGACAGAAAGTTCTCGCTAAGGTGCAGAGGGCAGCAACCCTGAGAGTCGCCTGGGCGTACCCACTCTAATTGCATCCGAATTATGACAGAAAGACGGAATATAAATACACATGTCCAAAAGACAATAGGACTTAAACTATGGCAACATCGGTGGAGAAGGGAGCGCAAAGGAAGATGGGCCGCCAAACTAGGCAACTACTTCCTAACACAGATGCTCTCCGGTCACGGGTATTCCCAAAATACTTGTACTTGTAATAAAAAATGGAAAGCCCTGCATGTATTTATAAAAACGAGCCACTAGACGACGCAAACTATACCTTTTTTATGCGATGTTGAATTTCAAATTTCCCTAACTCGACTTCGTTGATCCCTGCTTGGGCGATAGTTAATAAAATTAAAGATTTGAATTTTTTTTTAAACTTCTTGTACTCATACCTCAATTGCGTTCCTTTTCGTTTGAAAATTAAAAGCGATATAGAAACGAGCGCTATTATTTGAAGTGAATATGAAATTTACTGTCCGAAATAGAAAAACATCCTGCGTTTGCCAAAGGTGAAGGTGCACATTTATGTATATACATATATATTTAAAGTATGGAAGGACTTAAAATTCAAAATAAAGGAAAAAATCGTACACGACAAATCATAGAGCAACAGAAGAGAGAGTTATTATTATTATATTGGATTATTTATTATGTACTTGAATTTACAAAATGGTTAAAATATTTTCTGCAAAACGACAAATAAAAACGTCAAATACAATGGCGCTATCATACTTCCTAAATTTAAATTTAAAATTTCGATAACTATACTTTGACTTTACGATATACTTGAAAAATACTGTAACGGATTTCTCGACCTTGTAACTCACTGAATTGTTAATTAAATATCCCAATTTTATGACTATACACGTATCTAACTCAAATAACTTAACGCTTTATTTCCCATTATTCAAACTTGCAACTTCTTACTTATATCTCAATTGCTCTTTACACGGCAGCACTCTAGACTGTGTCTGCTGCACAATCCGGCAGCCCTTATAGAGTAGATCACTAACAAAACTTTGCCACTCGAACATTCTGACAACTACGAATTCTTCTGTATGGTAAATTTTGGTAATTTATCGTCGATTCAATTTTGTTCTCGCATCTGTATTCGTCACAATAAGAATTTAAAAACGAAGTGACGACAACAACTTGGAAACAACAATTAAAACGATAACGGGAATAGGGCCGAATAGTATCTTTAAAATACCCAAAGGTAACGGCAGCAGCGTCAGAATTATTAGCGGCAGAGTTTAGCGGTTAATAAATGGTCAGCAGAACTTGTATCGATCGATTCCGAGAGTTGGAGCGGATGTTTGATTTACCAAATTTTTTTATGTCGTTGAATTTTCATAATGTCTAAAATAATTGAATTGTTGCAATTAATTTTGATACATTGTTAATTGCTATGTTGTAATAAATATTTATTGTATTAACTTATTCCCTATATTTTAAATTTAGCTTTGATTGAGTTTATAACAGATATAAGTATTTCATTTGAGTTAATTAAGTTGACTTTAATAGTAATATTTCGATTGTTATATGTAAAATGTAATAATGAAACTAAGTGAGTATATACATACATGAGTGTTTAAATGAGTTTAAACTCTCCACTCCAAGTACACTGCTCCACCTCGAAAAGTAATAGGACACCCTAATATTATACACTACAACCGAAGAAACCACACCACACAGGACACACCACACACACCACCCAACACACCACGATACGGCCCCTGTACACCACCTCACTAACAATAAGGACGGGATTATCGCCATCACGACTTCTTACGTTTTTATATTCGTTGCGAGAGATCAACGGGCTACAACCATTCGTTACAAATTTTCTTAATAAATTGTTTTATTGTACACTTGGTGCCACAGGCATATTTTTCGCATATGTTACTCACACAATTACAATTCCAGTTTTAATCAATAAGTTAGTAAGATACCAAATTTGATTATAATGTATTCGGTTTCTTCGAATAATGCATGTTGAGTTGTTTCACAACATTTTTTAATTTAAAATTTTGCAGTACTTGAAAATATTTCAACGCCTTAGATATTTTCAAATTGCGAGAGTATAAAATGTGCGATTACACCCGATTTTAACACTTCCTTACCAGTTTATTATAAAATTTTGCCAACAACTGAAAGTGAAGTAGTTTTCAAAGTGCGAAAGTACATATAAAATATTCGGTTCCAATCAAACTAAACTCTTTTTTACTTGTTTTTGGTTGTGCCTTCGCAAATGGCGTCAATTGATGACTAATGGGACATGACAAAATAATTTGTGTATGTAAAACGAAACATTGCATATCTTAACATAAAATCTTTTGTGTGATCATTTTAAAACACGTAAACCATATTAATCATTTCACATGCATTTCATTTGGTTGAAGGGCCAAACAAATGATTTTACGTTAAAATTTGGCAGAATTTTTTGACAATTCTTAACATTCATGTAACCATTGTGATAATATATGTATGTACATATTATATGTATGTGATTAAGTAGAATGCTAAATATTGCAGTCTTAAACTTTTTATAAAAATTAGGTACAATACAAACTTGCATTTTCTTATTTTTTTAATTATAATACTTTTATTACGATTAATTTTGATTCTTAATTATTTATTTTATATATCAGCATCAAAGTTCAATTTAACTTACCAACAAGTATTAAGTACGACATTTAAGATGTTATTGTCTTATAGACATATAAATATACGAATATTATAAATGTATATATAAACTATTTATTTGTAGAAACGAAAATTTAATTTTTAATACACATACATACATAACAAAACAAGTAAAGAAGGTCTAAGTTCGGGTGTAATCGAACATTTTATACTTTCGCAAGGATTAAAGCCGAATAAATAGTTTCAGGTGTTGGTAAAACTGTATATTACAATATGTTACGGAAGAGTGCAACATTCATTATTCGATTAAATGTTGAAAGGATTACAATCATGGCTCGACTGCGTGCTTCTCAATCGCAAGAGCAAAGTAAAGCAGGTCGTGAAACGGCTTGGTTGACAATGCGAAACCGTCGAGCGAACAACAGAGATCAACAAGTAGATGATTTACGACGCACAAGAAAAGCTCTATCGAGTGACATTGTTTGTAAGTATTGTGTCACATTGAAGTTTTCCGGAAAAACGCCCGGATTGAGCTGGCTTAGTTGGAAAGTAAAATTTTCATTATTGACTCCGCCACTTGAGCCAATGCATTCATTGATTTGAGGCGAATCAACCGATTTTCGGACAAAAACTCATATATACAATCGTTTTTTCCAAATGACCTCATTTGGGGAAGACATTATCGAAAAACGAGGATTTAATCCGACATTAAAGGTATTTATTTATTTATTTATTTTTGTACTTACACACAATATAGTAGTAGACTAACTTACTATACTGAAAGTGCTTATAAATCAGTAATACTTTCATTGATTTTTATTTTGGAGATACAAGGACAAATTCACCTCCGAATTGGATCATTGCAACCTATCGAATATATACAGCGTAAATTTTTACAAATATATTTCATGGGATCAATGTCGATCAATACAGCTATGAAAAGAGAAATACTTCAAGATTTGCAACAACTGCTTCATGTACATCATGCATTGGTCAGGCTGTTCAAGAGTGCTTTGGAGCGCATACCCAATGATGAGTACAATGTCGTGATCAGAGCAGAGCAGAAACGACCATCTGGAAAACACGAACGCACATTTAACGCTCCAACAATAGATGAGGTTGCCATCCTGATTGTTGGTAAATACTTGGTTACACGCGATTTTGTGCTTATCCGACGAGATACTGTGCAACTGGAACAAATATCAGAAATCGTTCGTATGACACGATGCAATAAACGCTGATGTTTTGGCATGGTTAAGATGAATATTATTTTAATATCAAAATGATAAATCCATTGAATGGTATGTACAATATCAATATCATAGTTCAAAATCACGTACATTTTACATTGTTTGGTTCTCGCTTACAAAATAAAACACATTTCATTGCTTATTACCAGGAGAAGATTAAGGGTTGTTTGTATAAAAAAATGACTGGGACATTACTCATGTCAGTGCTTTTAACCTTTTTTAGTGCGATTTCTAACATTGCGGTTGGAGTTACTTCTTCTGGAATAGCAGCAACGTTGTTAAAAGGATGCCGTATGACTAATTTAGTATTAAAAATGTATTCAAAATATTGAAGAACCAACAGGAAATATTGAGAAAACTCAGCAATGTCCAACGTTTTATCTGCATCGAAAATCATTAACTGGAACGAATACACAATGGCGCACAAATGTGCATTAGAAACACTTTACCGAACATTGAAAGATGTACGATATGACTCTAGATCTTTTGTAGGAACAATGATTTTACTATCTAGCGATTTCTGCCAAACACTGCCAGTAATTCCAAGATCAACGGCTGCCGATGAAATAAACGCTTACCTCAAGTCATCAAATTTATGCCGGTATGTGAAGAAACTTCAGCTAACAACAAACATGAGAATTGCATTGCTTAATGATACATTTTCTGAAGATTTCTTTGGGAAATTACTGACCATCGGTAATGGTACCTGTCGACGAATCGATCGAATTGATTTCATTTCCCCATAATTTCTGTAACTTTGTCTCATCGAAAGATGAACTTATCAATAAAATATCCCCAAATTGAGATTGAAATAATTGAGTGAGCGAGCAATTTTAGCGACAAAGGATAAAGATGTAGAAGACCTAAATTACATAATTCAGAATGAGCTATTTAGAATAATGCATGAATTCAAATCTATTGAATGTATAACAAATGAAGATGAAGCCACTAACTATCCAATTGAATTTTTGAACGCCTTGGATGTACCTACTTGTAGCTTACCACCGTACAATTTGCGCCTAAAAGTTGGTCCCGTAGTCATCGTGCTTCGAAACATAAACCAACCAAAACTGTACAACAGTACGCGTTTGGTGGTAAGTAAATTGATGAACATTGTGATTTACGCGACAATACTCAAAGGAAAATTCAAAGGTGAGGAAGTTTTGATTCTGAGGATTCCGATGATCCCAAGCGATATGCCATTACAGAAATACAGGAAACCCACCAACTTCAACGAAGCTCCTTCTCAAATAAACTATGACCGTCTACTTCCAAATAATCTATTTAAGAGGTACCAAAATCCTTCACCTCGTAGTTTTAACGCACTAGGAAGATACTACGTATAAACAAGTCACGTGATGAAGGACTACCGTCTCATATACATCATCATAGACATATCTTGTTCCAAAAGATAGCGACGATTATGAATACGAGACATCATCATATCAACATCCTCATCGGCAACGGACGAACAAACAACTACATATGTATAAAATGTATCATCACTAAGCCCATATATTTCTTTCTTTTTCAGCCTTTAATGTATATGGAGTATAGAGAAGTATGAATTTCTTTGCATATCTTTCGAAATGAAGAATGCTCCATAAATTTTTCAAGGGTTTATATATAAAATACTGATATAGACCACGTTCTCATTCACTTTTTGCTTCTTCTTCAGTAGAGCACACTGAGCCCATACGCATTATTATAACCGCACTTTATGAAGCTAATATGGATATTTCTAATGAAAAATCACACTTGTTTCAAACTCTTCTGAATATTTGGGGCTCTTAGTTAAATACTGCAATATCACTTTCGATACTGTAAAAATACGAATTATAAAAGATTTTCCCAAGCATACACTGTTAAAGTGGCTTACTACCAAAATTTCATTAGGAATTTCGAAGCCTATATCTAAGCACTCACCACGTTTCTTTGATGAGACAGCGGTGACATATCAAATAATCAAAGCGCAAAAATAAAAATAACCTTAGATCAACCTGAATTAGGAGCATTAAGTCAAATAAAAAGGAACCTACAAGCTAAGGTTAAATTTTATCAACTAAATTTCAACAAATCTTTCGAATTAACCACATATGGTAGTACTTACGCTATAGTAGCTGTACTAGCATAAAATAAAAACCCATATAACACTCAGCCAAAGCGAACAGAACTGCTCCCAAAACAAAAAGAGTGGACCCTACAAAATTTTGAAAAAAAATATATAGTATAATAGAGATTTAACTATATACAGTGGCTCACAGCTTATTTCGTGCAGCTTCATGTTGTACAGTTTGTCCTCTATAGAAAGAGAACTAGGCTGACTTCCTAAGTCCGGATGCAAACTTTTTTTGCAGTATTTACAACGTTGCTATTACCAAGCAAAACATTTTGTTAAAATAAATTTTCAATTTAATTGAAGGGAAAAAATCAAACTCATTGTTTATGACAAAAATACTTTTATGAAAGCATAAAAGCGGGGCTGGATTATTTGTGTAAAAAATGTGCCAAGGAGAAGAATACCAAACAGCAAAACATTTCAGGAAACCATTAATGAGATGCCAAATGACGAGTTTTATAGCCGTTTCAGATCTCAACTTCGGAGGTAAGGTTATTTCGTTATTTAAAATATATTATTATTACTTCATCTTCCAGAAGGTACACTATGCTCGAATCTTTATGGAATTAGTTTCTTACTTTTGCTGATAGCAATATGCGATTTCTCCACGTTTTCGTAGGTTATCCTGTGCCACGACGCAGCAATGTGGTCAGCTAGACAATTGAAGCGAGCAATTGCAAATGGCCTTATTACATTTCCTCCACAATACCATTAGCTTGGAGATGTAGCGTATGCTTTAGAAACGTATCTAATGCTGCCTTACAAGGACAATGGGTTCCTATCTGAAGCCCAAACAACATATAATAACATTTTAAGTTCGACCAGAGTCTGTGTGGAGCTTGAATTTAGCATATTAAAATTAAATTAAGAATACTAATTTTTTTAGAAGTTTACGACGTTGGCACAGAATATTATGTCTTGTTTTGTATTTCATAACTTTATATTGGAACACAAGCTAACTTCTAATGGCGTGATTATTGAAAACCTGCCTTACACCGAGATCTGATGGAAACTAACGAGGCGAAGCAAGAGCGAAAAAGAAAAGGCCTATTACTTTGTTATCAGCTTAGCTAAATAAAATTTTCGTTGGATTACATATATGTAGGTTAGGTTATGTTAGGTTAGAGGGTCGATCCTAAGAAGGATCAGACTTGGACAGCTTAAACGCCGGTCCGTTGTGGTACCCAAAACTCCTATGAGCCGGATCAATAGACCCTTACATGTCGACAAAGCGCTTTGTGCCTATAACAAACTTGTTGAGACGGCCAATATCCGTTTCGGCCAGATCTTCTGGTCCGCCAAAAGTGTGATTGCCGAGGTGTTTCAATCTCAACCTAGCAAAAGCCGGACAATGGAGGAGAAAGTGCCTGGATGTTTCCACTTCACCCTCCTCCATACAGCTTTGACAACTGCCATCGGGTAGTATTCTAAGCCCCACCGCATGAGTTCCCATTGGACAGTGCCCAGTGAGAACTCCTACCATGGCGGCGAGGTGAACTTTGTTCAAGGCGAGAAGATCCCCCGACCTCCTGCGATCCACTCTCGGCCAGAAGGATCGGGCAGTCGCGTAGGAGCTGGTCGTCGACCAGGGTCTGCTGAGCGCATGCAAGGTCCATTGGTCCAGAGCCAGAATGCAAGACGTTAGTGGAGAACCAACTCGATCCCATTCCGATGTGAGCGGGGAAAGGGTGCCCCCCCTGGCCAGCTCATCGGCCTTGCAATTCCCAGCGATTTCGTTGTGACCAGGCACCCAAACGAGCCTGATATTGAAGTAGCCTGATGCTAATTCTAGCGAGGACAGACACTCCTTGACTAGCTTTGAGTGCACGGTTCGCGCACTCAGGGCTTGCATTGCCGCTCTGCTGTCGGAGTGAATGCAGCTAAACGAAGCTACACTACGTAACAGTACTTCTACCGACGATACAGTGGTCCGGTAGCCTGAAGCAAAGATTGACGGAGAGCTCTTTACAGAAAACCCCCTCTCCAACTTTCCCTCCTAGCTTCGACCCATCCGTGAAAAAACTCACCGCGCCTCTTCTCCAGCGGCTTCTTCCCCTCCACATCTCCCTCGTCGGGATATGAGCAGAGAAAAAGCCGCCTCGAGTGGCCGCTGTGACGCAGTGATCCAAATTTTCAGGAATGCAGGTGAATGAGGAGAGAATTGCGGCGTGTTCTTGTTCGGACCTCTTCAAAAGCCCAACTTCTCTGAGCCGAATATCACACCTCGCAGCAATGCACCTATCGGCAATGTCCACAGGTGCTATATTTAATATAGCGTTGAGAGCTATCGTTGGTGTGGTTCGCAGTGCACCGGAGATTCCGATAAGCGCCGCTCTTTAGACTCGCTCAAGCTTTTTAGCCAGGGTAATTTTTTCGAGCGCCTTCCACCAGACGAACACACCATAGAACAGTATTGGCTTGACTACGGTTTCATAGAGCCAGAACACCACCTTTGTTGAGAGTCCCCACCTATTTCACCTTATCAACAGGTTGAAGTCGTGAACCCCCGAAAGATGGGAGAGGCACATTTGGGATCTTATACCTCCTAGTGAATAAAACCATTTCGGTTTTACTTGGGTTGACGGCTAGGCCGCTTCTGTTTGCCCAGTTGAATACCACGTTTATGTACCCTTCGGTGAGCTCATAGACGGTATTCAGGAATTTACCTTTAACCATAGGAACCACATCATCAGCATAGGCTATCACCCGACAGCCTTGCTCCTCGAGTTCTATAAGTAGGTCGTTTACTACCAAGATCCAGAGCAGTGGGGAGAGTACTCCTCCCTGCGGAGTTCCCCTATTAACTTTTCTGGTTGACTTGGCACTACCCCCCTCCGCTACGACAGTTCTGTCGCAAAGAAGACTGAAAATGAGGTGTTTGAGGTTCGATTCCACCTCAAACTTTTCGAGGGCTTTAACCACTACCTCTGGCCGCACGTTATTGAAGGCCCCCTCGATGTCGAGAAAGGTGCCCACTGCAAATTTCTTGTGCAACAGCGCTGTCTCCAGCCATGACACTACATCATGCAAAGCAGTGTCGACCGACCTGCCCTTGATATAGGCATGCTGCGCCCGTAACAGTTTACCCCTCTGTATTCTGCACCTAATGTACAGATCCATAAGTCTCTCCAGCGTTTTCAACAGAAACAAGGATAGGCTGATGGGTCTGAAATCTTTAGCACCGACATGAGAGCTTTTACCGGCCTTCGGAATAAACGTAACCATAACCTGTCTCCAGGCCTTCGGGACGTGGCCCAATCTAACACAGTTCGCGTAGATGGGGGCCAGCCAGCTACATGACACCTTAACCGTGCGCTGTAGTTGCGCCGGTATGATGCCATCGAGACCCGGGAACTTGAAGGGCTTGAATGATTTCAACGCCCAGGTAAGGTGACGCTCATCCAGATGATCCAACAAGCCTGTACAGCCTTCCTGAAGCTCCCCCAGTGGCACTTTTTCAGCAAAGCGATTCAGTGGAAAATGAGCATCTAGGAGTAGCCTCAGCGACTCCTCGCTACTCGTAGTCCACCCGCTATTTGCATTTCTTAGATACCCCACTGGAGTAGGATTTTTTGCAAGAATGCGTATAAGCCTTGAGGACTAGTGACAACCCTCTACACTGCCGCAGAAGGCTTTCCACGAAGTCCTCTTGGCTTTCTTCAAGTCGGACTTGTAAATGGCCAATCCGGCCTTGTACAACGCCCAGTCGTCGCTAGAGCCACTTTTACGGGCTTTATTGAAGAGTCGTCTACTCGAAGATCTGATCTCCGTTAGCTTCGAAGTCCACCAAGGGGTTTCCCTTTACTTTTCTGAGTTTTCAGAGGACAGGAGCTTTCAAGAGTAGATCTACTAACAGAGCTGAAAACCTCGACGAGCTGATCGAAGCTTCCTGCAATACAGTTCCCAATTGGTATTCCTGAAGTTTCTGTAGATTCTATGCTTCGGGCGCGAGGCGTCCAAGCTGAACCCAATATATTTATGATCAGAAAAGGAGTGGTCGTCTAGAACTCTCCATTTCGAGATCAAGGGAGCAATTTCGTGTGACGTCAAGGACTTCCGCCCTGCTAGCTGTCACAAAAGTAGGGCAGTTTCCCCTATTACAGATACGGACACGGTTCAAAAAAAAATAACCCTAGCCGATCCAACAACGGGGTTGTCGTTATTCCTTTCGCGTCCAACTTCTATCTGCATTGGCGGCCTTCGGCCGCGCTTCAAATAAATAACCCTGGATCAAGAGAAGGGAACGATTAAAATTATGGTTCACGTATTTGGGATATAATCCTCTATTTTTCATTTTAGTTGGTTTGCATAATATACTTGTAAATATATACATATAAAATAGATATGGCAACACTTATTATCTGTCAGTATGGAACCCTTTTGTTATTGTGCATATAACAAAAATTGTGTAAAAATAAAATGTTTATTTAAAGCAAATATTAAAATAATTGAGATAAAATAAATATGTAGAAACATTTTAGTGCAGTGTAAGTGTATAATAAGTGCATAGTATAAAAGAAAAAATAACTATAAATAGAGAAATTGTAAGATAAAATTTGTGAAATTTTCAACTTAAAACGCAAATATCTCGAAAACTATTCGTGATCTGTAGAATCTGCTCTATCCAACCATACCTCTCTTAATCCCGAAATCGTGGGATGGTATACTAAAGCCGACCCAAAGGCTTTTGCGCTCATGCGTCCACTTCCTGTTGCTGTAAAAAATAATTTAAAACTTGTGATATTGTAAGCTGTAAATAATCGATGGGACTATCGATAGTTTTATTTTAATCTCACTATCGATAGTTTATTTTGACTTTCGATGCCTTATCTCTCTATTAGATTTACAAACAATTTTCAAAAAATTCTAAAATTTCACAAAATATAGCTATATCGTCTAGTAGCTACACAGTCTGGTAATTCCAGTCGTAAAGTCTAATTTTGGATAAGGGAAAACTTTAATATACCGTCCAAGGCTTTCCGGGATAAAATGGGTATGGGCGGAGAAAAATCCAGATCAAGAATATGTATAGATATAGCCGCGGAAAATTTATAAACTTATAGTTTTCGAGATATTTACGTTTAAAGCTGAAAATTTCAACTATTTAAAGTACGCATCTTTTCGATTTCAAATGAATTGTACCCTTATATTATACTTTTCACTTTTATATCCACTATCACTTCACTAAGTCGTTTGTACACATTTATTTTACATTATATAGTGCAAAAATAGTTTAATTCAATATTTAAATTATTGTTATTTTCTAATAATTCTGACAATAACAAAAGGGTTGCAAAATGTCAAATAACCAGTGTTACCTCATCGACATCTTTTGTAAATGAACTGAAAGAAATGAAAACAGATAATACCCCAAATACAGGAATCTAAAACCTAGAAAAATAAACTATTAGAGAGCATTGATGTTAAGGATTATGTTATACCCTCTATGACAATGTTACTTTTTCTTGTAGAACTTCTTATTGTGTAGGCGGCCTTCGGCCTCGCTTCAAAAATATAGCCCTGGTCAGTCCAACAACGGGGTGTACCAAGGTATTTTCGCGCAGAAATTCTTTTCGTGTTGGCGGCCTTTGGCCGCGTTTCAAAAAAAAATAAACCCTGGTCAGTCCAACACCGGGGTTGATCAAGTGAAGTAAACTAAGGGATAAATTAGTGTCCATCAACAATTATGGTTCCTGTATTTAGGGTATAATGTTCCTTTTAATTCGTTTTTCTTCGTTTGCAAAATATATTAGTATGGCGACACTGGTTATTTGACATTTACAACCATTTTTCTATTGTCAAAATTAATAAAATTGAAGAATGATTTAAATATTAAAATAAAGCTATTTTTGCAACATATAATATTATATAAAATAAATGTCTAAAACCGAATTAGTGAAGTGGTACAATAGTTCCGAAGGCCTGGAGGCAGTTAACCTTACGTTTATACCGAAGGCTGGAAAAAACTCCCACGTCGGTGCAAAGGATTTCAGGCCCTAAGCCTATCCTCGTTTCTGGTGGAAACGCTGGAGAGACTTATGGATCTGTACATTAGGAGCAGAATACCGAGAGCTAACAATTAAGGACGCAGCATGCCCCTGGATGGAGAGAGCTCTTATGACCAATGAATTTGCTGCGGCCCCCTTTCTCGACATCGAGGGGTCCTTAACAACGAGACGGTGGTTAAAGCCCTCGAAAAGTTTGGTGTGGAATCGAACACCAAGCACCTCATATTTATTCTTCTTTACGACAGAACGGTCGTAGCGGAGTAGGGTAGTGCTAAGACATACAGAAAAATTAATAAGGGAACCCTGCAGGGAGGGATGCTTTCCCCACTTCTTGGCTTCTTAGTGGTAAACGACCTACGCTGACGATGTGGTCCTAATGGTTAAAGGTAAATTCCTAATAAAATAAGTAATAATAGTAAAATTCCGTCTACGAGCTAAGCGAAGGGTACCTGAACGTGATATCCCACTGGACGAATAAAAGCGGCCTAGCCGTCAACCCAAGTAAATCCAAAATAGAGGCATAAGATTACAATCATACCTCTTCCCTCTTCCGGGTGTTCACGTCTTTACCCTGTTGAAAAGAAGAGAGAGTTGGAAAGACATCGGTTTCCTTATATTGCTGCACAGGAGCTATAAGGAAAAGGTGGGGCCTCTTACCAAAAGTAGTGTTCTGGCTCTACGAGTTCTAATGTTCTATTGTGTGTTCGTCTGGTGACAGGCGCTTAAAAGGGCTACACTGGTACCGCTACCAACAATAGCTCACACCAACAATAGCTCTTAATACTATTTAAAACATAGCACCTGTGGACATTGCCTACAGGTGCATTGCAGCGAAGTGTGCTCTTAGGCTATGGGAAGCTGGGTTTATAAAGAAGTCCAAATAAGGACACGCAGAAATTCTAGCTCTGAGCGCGCGAACCGTGCGTTCAAAGCTTGTCAAATGTGTGTCTTCACTAGATATAGCATCTAGCTACTTCAACATCAGGCGCATTTGGGTGCCTGATCACAGCGGAATCGCTGGCAACTGCAAAGCTGATGAGCAAGCCAAAGGGAGCAACTCTGCCCCGCTCACATCAGAGTGGGACCGAGTTGGATTCCTTGGCGTCTTGCGTTCTAGCTCTGGACCAATGGACCTCGTGTGCACTTAGCAGACACTGGTCGACGACCAACTCCCGTGCGACCGCGAAATCCTTCTGGCCTAGAGTGGAACCCAAGAGATCGAGTGAACTACTAGCCCTGAGCGAAGTTCATCTTTCCGCTTTCGTAGGAATTCTGACTGGACTACCCAATGGTCATTCACGCGGTACGTCTTACAATCTAACCCGATGCTAGTTGTCAAAGTTGTATGGAAGAGGGTGAGGTGAAAACATCCGCGCACTTCCTTCTCCACTGTCCGGCTTTTGAAAGACTGAGACTGACACATTTCGGTAGTCATACCTTCATGGTGAGCATCGCTTAGTGCAACAAATGGTCCGACAAGAATTTATATACCGTGACTAAAGCCACAAATCAAAAAGACGATTTTTATGTGTAAATAATTCACTTTGTACGAATACAAAATTCGTAAGTAGATCGTGGCAGCTCTGCAACCTAAACGCAGCACGTTTGCTCTTCCCTTCATCATTACTGTTGAATTTGTTGGCCTTTTCCAAAAAAAAAGGCACCTATATTATGCTTATCTCGCATTCTCCCTTCGATTTCACAGCTCTTACACCTGGATATTCCCTCAGAGGATCTCATCTTCTCGCTAAACGTGAGTTAGAAGGAGACTCACTCAAGTTTAATTAATTAATTAATTAAAATGAAGATTTTTTACCATGAATTCAGCCATGTATGGAAAGAGATTACCTCAAAGATCTCCATAAAAGACATCGGTGGAAAACGATCTAGTAGCAGCCCAATGCAGGAGAATGCAGCATCATACACAGTAAATGCCTTCCTCCAATCGAATGGCGACTAGGCCGCATTGAAAAGTTCCATCGGGGACGAGAATAGCAGATGTACGAACAAAAACTGGTAAACCAACTCGACCATTAGTAAAATTGTGTTTCCTTTCCAAGACCGAAAAACCGATTACACAAAAATTTGTTTTTCGTTTACCTCGAACTAACAACTAAAACTTTTTCTTCACAAGTAGCGTTTGCGTGTAGTGTAACCAATCCTCTCTATCAAACGCTTTAGCAATCTTAAAAGAATAGAAAATTTTGTGAAATTTGTTAAATACATTTTATAAATTCTATTTATTCTGAAATTGATATATCCCGTGATTTTCATATATTTGAAGGCAAAGTTTCATTGCAACTTTTTGGAAGAAATTATACAAGTGCCATGTACAATCATCCTTATGAAATTTTTAAACGGTTCATTAGCTCATACATACTATACGATGCTCATTTATGTGTATATAATTATGTGTGCATGTAAACAAATATGAAAGAA
The DNA here is from genome assembly GCF_042242935.1 of Bactrocera oleae. NCBI lineage: Eukaryota > Metazoa > Arthropoda > Insecta > Diptera > Tephritidae > Bactrocera > Bactrocera oleae. Next base: position 50,208,390 of record NC_091537.1, on the reverse strand, counting down.
CGCATTATGTTTGTACATATATCTGTCTATATGCAACATTTGTACATATGTAAATATGTACACTAATTGCTTCATGCGAAATATATGTTAGAACGGAAAACCAATGGCCGAAGCTCACGTTTTTGCTTTCATGTCAAAGAGTAAATGTGTCGAAGGACTGACCCGATGACAAAGCGACGCGATGAATCCGAGCTCTGTCGAAAAACAAACGAACGATCGCCGATTGTCCCCGCTTCCCTTGCCGCTGTAACAGCTTTACCAATAAACCATCGTAAATATGTATGTTTATGTATGAGCATGCATATATATCGACGCAGATATTTACGAGCCATGGAAAAATATTTGAGAATTGTAAAATATTTTAAATCGGCAAGAACTATCTGGCTATTTTTGTCACTTTTTTCTGTGTTTACGGGTTTGCGGTGTTGACACTTTTCGCTACCAGAAGAAACATCAGAAAGTTGTTCAATTTATGATTTTTAGCATTTCGCGAAAAGACGCTTGTAGGCAAACGCATGCTCGGAGAGATTTATATGGCGTTTACTTTTATGAATGAGTCAACTTCGCTTGTTAAGAGTACGCCTGCGTTTTATGAATGAAAATGTTGTTGTTGTGTGATTTACTAAATATTTGGGCTTAAGCAATGTGACCGCCATATTGACATGTGTATGTACTGCATACGCTACTTGAGACGATTGTTGTTTTTGTAAAACAAAGTTTGTAATTTTTACAGGTGACCTATTAGCATGTGTTCTCATATGTGTATGTAGGTTTGCGTTTGCATTATTTGTTCGGCAATGTCATACGCACATTTGTATAGAGCAATGCGCGCACATGTTATTACTGATAAGTGACGTCATGTTATCGTCACGCGACACTCAACACACAGACGAAAAAGTTTGAGCCGATGTAATAAAAGTTTCACTTTAATTACTTTAAAATCCCGATAAGAATGAAGGTACATACATTTACAACAAGCTGAACATTTTGCATTGTAGCCCGATTAAACAAAATACATTTCTCCGTTCACATATACTACCTACATATTTGTAGTAGGTTTCCAATCCAGCCGTTAGGTCGTTCCAATCGTTGATTATTAATTTAGTGCAAAATTTTCATAATATTTAAGCGGTTTCCATGACAACAACATTGACCAGTAGTGTGTGTGATCAACTTAACAGCAGAGATAAAGAAATTCCCAACTCGTCTCTCACTGAAAATGAGAGCGCAATTGATAAACGTCAAAACCTACTGAACTCAAGCAACTGTCAAAGTTCAGTAGGTCTGACGTTTAGCAATTGGAAAAAGAGGGACGGCCAGATTAAAATCCTACAGGAAAATATGTAAACAGAGAGATTTGTGCTACTGTTGAAGATCAAAAATTTGAAAACAATGAAAATGAACGAAAACGCGAAGTTGAAATGTATGTGATGATATCTTTTGTGATGCCATGCTAAGTGGTATTGATTTTCAATTGAAAATTCTTAAGAACATTTATTAATTGAGAGCTAATACATTTATTCTTTTGATTACGTATTGAAAGTTCAAAACTCAATTGTTTAATAAATCACAAAATCACAAAAAAAGAGTATATAAAGTTTCTGCATATGTTTAACGGATGCATGTAAGTTAACAATGATAAAGTCTCTTGAACTGCCAAAATTGCAACCTATGAAGTCTGGATTTCTGAATGAACGACAGCCGAAATTCAACACTTGGCAGTAGCCACCGACCGTGTGAACGGCGGATGTAACGCAATGCCCTACACAAGCTTAGGCGTCAGCAGAAATTTAGGAAAGCAGCGTCAATGGCAGTAGCGGCGATAGTAATAGTAGGTTATAAATAAGAGAAATGTAATTGTAATAAAACAGTTTTAGAATGACACTCAAATTGTGTTTAATTAAAATAACATAATTCAATGGTAGTCGACAACACCGTCGCTATCGCATAAACGGAATATTATTTAAATAGTTCGTGGGTAGTCGACAACACCGTCGCTACCGAATAAAGTAAAAGTAGTGAGGAAGAAAGAAGATAACAACCAACGTGAAAGAACAGCTCGTGAAAAGTATTGAATCATTAATCCGCAAATTGCCATTCCAACGAGGAAGAAAGAAGATAACAATCAACGTGAAAGAACAGCTCGTGAAATGTACTGAATCATTAATCCGCCAATTGCCATTCCAACGAGAAAGAAAGAAGATTACAATCAACGTGGAAGAAGGAAGGTCGCAACCAAGAAGAAAGAAAGATCACAATCTACTTAGAATAAAGAAAATATCAATATAATATGTAAGTGAAACCGCTTTTCATATCCGCCATATATCGACTTATTTGTATTGACTGTAACTATAAGTGTGACCGCGAAACTAACGAACTATTAGACCGACTTAATAACCAACTTCTGGCAAGTAAACGAATAAACCGCGGGCAAGACATGAATGAACAGCAGCTGCAAGGTATTGTCAATGCGGCTGTTAGCGCCGCACTGCAGGTTCAGAGAAAAGAATTCGAAGCCAGGATAGAGCAGCTTACAAACCAATTTCAGTCCACATCTGTGACAGACCCCGAAATCAAGGCCTACGAGCCAATAAAAATTATAGACGGGGTCGAATGTTACGAAGGTCTGGATGCAGTTAAGTCGCTCCCAGCGTTCGATGGATCACAGGAACTATATGTGTCCGGGCGGCAGGCAGCAATGGCCGCATATGATATTTTTAAAGCCCACGTAGGCAGCTTAAAACACTACCAAGCTGTCCTTATAATTCGCAACAGAATTAGGGGATCGGCTTATGCAGTTTCAGCATCTTTCAACACGGTCCTTAATTTTGACGCTATTATTAGTTGTCTAGATTTCACGTACTCGGACAAGCGACCATTACATCTACTTGAACAAGAGCTCGCTACGCTCAGACAGGGTTCATTGTCAATCATTCAGTTTTACGAGGAGGTTGCAAAAAAACTCACACTCCTTACTAATAAAACCACAATGACTTTTGATACCGACCAAGCGCGGTACATAAATTTGTCTCAGGACTAAGGAGAAACCTTACGGATGTTCTCTTCGCGGCCCAACCCAGAGACTTGCCCTCGGCCCTTGCAATGGCCCAGGAGATCGAGTCAAATCGCGACAGACACGAATTTGCAAAACAGTATGCAAGGTCACTAGAGGAGAAGAACTTGAGACAATCTCAAGGCCGACCTTATCAGAGACAATCTGACATTCCGTATAGGACAGGAAAAAACCCCTTATTTTACTAGGGAGCAAAGAACTCATTCCCCAAAACGCTACCAGGTAGAGCAAATGGACGTTGACCCGTCCTCTAGATTCCGTCAAAACACCGGTTTTCAACGACAGTTAGTTCAAGGCCAAGTTGCGCACAGCAATAATCAACCACAAAATGCATTCAAGAGACCTGCAAACTCTCAAAGAACGTCTGATTACAGACGTCAGAGGATAAATCATTTGACGCAAAAGAAAAATGAAGTATCCCAATACGAAGATCAATACGATCAAGATGCTTATGATGCAGCGGCAGAGATAGAAGCTGAAAACGAAATCGGCTATGAAACAGATGCGCTTAATTTTTTAGCGGTGAATCCCTGCTCCCGTTTCTCCAGCGAACAGTAGCAAGGAAATCATTAAAATTCGTAATCGACACGGGAGCGTCGAAAAGTTACATAACCCATACGTATGTCCTCTAGCCTCCGTTCCGGTACAAATCCCGTTTGTAGACAAATCAATTCACGGCTTTAATTAAATCGAAAATAAAAGCTTCATCAATATGTTTGGCATGAATAGCCCTTTTTTCCACTTACTTGGACTTACGACTTTTGATGGCATAGTTGGACTCGTCCTACTGGTACAGGCAGAGGCAACTATTGACCTCGCATTTGAAATAATCCATTTTAATGGTGGATCTGCGACTTTAATGTTCCATAAATGTGCTCAAGTTAATTTCACTAAAATTGAAGACATCGAGGTCCCACATAATGTTCGCACAGACTTTCTACAAATGATGACAAAGCACTTGAAGGCGTTTGCCGATCCGAGCAAACTACTTCCATTCAACACCAATGTTGTCGCCACCATTCGCACGGAGGACAATGAACCAGTTTACTCCAAGATGTACCCATTCCCTATGGGAGCTGCTGATTTCGTGAATCAAAAAATTAAGGATTTACGCAAAAGAAATTTCTGCGCGAAAAAACTTGTGTAGCCCTCGGTGTTGGATCGACCAGGGTCATTTTTTTTGAAGCGCGGCCGAAGGCCGCCAACGCAAAAAGGAGTTCCATGCGAAAAGACCTTGGTACACCCTGGTGTTGGATCGACCAGGGTTATTTTTTTTGAAGCGCGGCCGAAGGCCGCCAACGCAAAAAGGAGTTCCACGCGAAAAGACCTTGGTACACCCTGGTGTTGGATCGACCAGGGTTATTTTTTCTGAAGCGCGGCCGAAGGCCGCCAACGCAAAAAGGAGTTCTACACGAAAAAGTAATATTGTCATAGAGGGTATAACATAATCTTTAACATCAATGCTCTCTAACGGATATTAATACTGTTACTTTTGAAGAAAAGTACCGTTTCGTTTTTTCCATTTGCTATTTACTTCATATTTGGCAAATAAAATTCAATCGCGTTTAGTGAGTTGTGCTTAAATTGTGGAAAAGGATAAATTATAAAAGTTATTATTCAAGTTTTCATTTTAAAAATGAGTGGAATTTCAACAAATTTTAATTGGGATATAATCTGTTGTCATTTCTTTCAGTTCACTTACAAAAGATGTCGATAAGGTAACACTAGTTATTTGACATTTACAACCATCTTGTTATTGTGAAAATCACAAAAATTGAAGAATAATTAAAATATTGAAATAAAGCTATTTTTTATGATATAATATAAAAAAAATGTGTAAAAACGAATTAGTGTAGTGTTAGTGGATATAAAAGTTAAAAATATAAGTGTATAATTCATTCTATAACGAAAAAATACGTACTTTAAATAGTCGTAATTTTGAACTTTAAACCCAAATATCTCGAAAACCATAGGTTTCCCGCGGCTATATCTCTATATATGCTTCATCTGGAGGATCTCCTCTATCCGCCCATACCCATTTTATTACGACTTTGACGTTAATCTAAAGCCGACCCTAATTTAAATTCCAAAAAATTATTATTTTGTCCGATCTGGCTACAATGGAAAATGTTATAAAAAACGCTAACTGTAGCGCGACAGAAGAGTTGGGCATCTCTTTACGGTGTAGTTACACGATCAAGAACTTGCTTTCAAGTTGATCACATAAACTACTTGTCAAAATTGATTTTAATTGACAGTCTTGACGTAGTCTGCAAGCATCTTGAAAATGAATAAGTCTCAAGATACCGTCATTATGGAAACCACTTCAATACCTTGAAAGTTATGCACGAAATTAATAATTTTTTAAAAAATGGAATGGGAAAACAGAGGTTAGTTGAGCAAAGCCATCTCGTTGTACGAAAGCAAATTTTGAATACCTTCAAAATCCGGAGTTTTGCTTTTTTCAACTTTACTTGTACTGCACTATAAGGTATTCGAAAGACACAGGGAATATGAAATATATGACTATCAATCAATATGAAAGAACGCATTATGTTTGTACATATATCTGTCTATATGCAACATTTGTACATATGTAAATATGTACACTAATTGCTTCATGCGAAATATATGTTAGAACGGAAAACCAATGGCCGAAGCTCACGTTTTTGCTTTCATGTCAAAGAGTAAATGTGTCGAAGGACTGACCCGATGACAAAGCGACGCGATGAATCCGAGCTCTGTCGAAAAACAAACGAACGATCGCCGATTGTCCCCGCTTCCCTTGCCGCTGTAACAGCTTTACCAATAAACCATCGTAAATATGTATGTTTATGTATGAGCATGCATATATATCGACGCAGATATTTACGAGCCATGGAAAAATATTTGAGAATTGTAAAATATTTTAAATCGGCAAGAACTATCTGGCTATTTTTGTCACTTTTTTCTGTGTTTACGGGTTTGCGGTGTTGACACTTTTCCCTACCAGAAGAAACATCAGAAAGTTGTTCAATTTATGATTTTTAGCATTTCGCGAAAAGACGCTTGTAGGCAAACGCATGCTCGGAGAGATTTATATGGCGTTTACTTTTATGAATGAGTCAACTTCGCTTGTTAAGAGTACGCCTGCGTTTTATGAATGAAAATGTTGTTGTTGTGTGATTTACTAAATATTTGGGCTTAAGCAATGTGACCGCCATATTGACATGTGTATGTACTGCATACGCTACTTGAGACGATTGTTGTTTTTGTAAAACAAAGTTTGTAATTTTTACAGGTGACCTATTAGCATGTGTTCTCATATGTGTATGTAGGTTTGCGTTTGCATTATTTGTTCGGCAATGTCATACGCACATTTGTATAGAGCAATGCGCGCACATGTTATTACTGATAAGTGACGTCATGTTATCGTCACGCGACACTCAACACACAGACGAAAAAGTTTGAGCCGATGTAATAAAAGTTTCACTTTAATTACTTTAAAATCCCGATAAGAATGAAGGTACATACATTTACAACAAGCTGAACATTTTGCATTGTAGCCCGATTAAACAAAATACATTTCTCCGTTCACATATACTACCTACATATTTGTAGTAGGTTTCCAATCCAGCCGTTAGGTCGTTCCAATCGTTGATTATTAATTTAGTGCAAAATTTTCATAATATTTAAGCGGTTTCCATGACAACAACATTGACAAGTAGTGTGTGTGATCAACTTAACAGCAGAGATAAAGAAATTCCCAACTCGTCTCTCACTGAAAATGAGAGCGCAATTGATAAACGTCAAAACCTACTGAACTCAAGCAACTGTCAAAGTTCAGTAGGTCTGACGTTTAGCAATTGGAAAAAGAGGGACGGCCAGATTAAAATCCTACAGGAAAATATGTAAACAGAGAGATTTGTGCTATCTCGTTGTACGAAAGCAAATTTTGAATACCTTCAAAATCCGGAGTTTTGCTTTTTTCAACTTTACTTGTACTGCACTATAAGGTATTCGAAAGACACAGGGAATATGAAATATATGACTATCAATCAATTTCTGTAGAAATTAATATATCTGTGGTCTTGATCGTGTAACTATAGCGTGAATGAGAAAATTGATATCAAGACAACGTTCAAGTTCGAAAAGTGTGTGGCAGTAAAAAAGTGTGAGTGTATTGTAAATTGAAAGCAATTTCTTGATCGTGTAACGGGTGATAAATATATATATCGTGGTGTAACTTCCGAGTTTGGTTAATAAATATGATTCGCTTAGATTTAAATAATTCTATAAATTTAGGCACACATTCAAAAAATACGATAATTAGGTTTGGTGTAGACGAAATATCTTATAATAATTTTTATTGGGGATTTATTAACAAAAACTGGCCAGCAATTATTACAAATATAACCACAGATTGGGAATGTAGTCGCACATGGATATCAAACAAAAATGGCGCACACATTTATATAAATTTTGTTTATCTCAAGAATAAAATAAAGGACTGTTTAGTTCCTGTAACAAACTGTACAGATAAAAGTGTATCAATTGAATCATTTTACAACTATTTAGACAAATGGGAAAAATCTATTCAAAGTCGTAATAGTGACGAGGATTCAATACATCAGTATTTAAAAGATTGGCATATAAAAGAAGTATTAGAGAGTTACAAGTTTTATAAAGTTCCCAAACTATTTTTTTCGGATTGGTTAAATGAATTTTTAATAGAGAATCACCGAAATGATTTTCGTTTCGTTTACATGGGACCGAAAAATACATGGTAAAATTTTGCACAGAATAAATAAAGCTAATAACATTGTTCAACATTTATTTTTTCAACCAGGACTCCTTTTCATGTAGATGTTTTTGGATCATTCAGTTGGTCTGCAAATGTATATGGTTGCAAAAAGTGGATTCTCTTGCCTCCTGGTGAGGAGTTCAAATTATTGGATCAGTATAAAAAACTGCCTTACAAAGTTAGTGAGGAATCTTTGCGTAAATCAAATGTTAAGTTTTTCGTAGTACATCAACAACAAAATGAAGCGATTTTTGTCCCAAGTGGGTGGTATCATCAAGTATACAATGTTACTGACACTATATCAGTGAATCATAATTGGTTTAATGCTGTCAATATAAAATATATATGGAGTAATATTTCGGATAATTTAAGAAAAGTTATGATCGAGATCAGTGATCTCAGAATAAGTCAGAACTTTAATGAACAATGTCAGCAACTTTTGCACCTAGACTTTGGCTTAAATATCTTTGAATTTCTGGAAATACTGTGTTTTATTGCAAATGGACGACTACTTCTGTTGAAGAGAAATCAGGAAAACTCATTTATTAAATATATTCAGTGCCAATCGAGTCATATGTTTTATTTCAATGACTTCCATATATACTATGATTTAAAAACTATCAATACTATACTAAAAACCATGATTCAGGATAAATTTGTACACAATTGCTCGAGATTATACAATAAATGTATACTATTTATATGTCGCATTAATCAGTACTCTTAACAAATAAGCAAGAATACTTCTTATTTATGAAAGACAAGTACTTTTGTTAAATAATGTTATAGCTTAACCAATAAATAAATATGTGTGTATTTGTATTTGTTGTATTCCTAATTGTATAATTTCGTACCAACTTTGTAAATTTCAAAAATTCACTCACTAACACCTTTTAAATATATTTAATAAGAACAAAACCCTTAATTAAAACTAATTTAAAAGGTTATTTTCTTATTTTACAACAAGATGTACAGATCCGGTGTATTGTGTTGGAGACCTCAAAAATGGAATTTTTTTTAAATAGTCTTATTTTTACGCAAAAGAAATTGTGACTTTAATTTGTTCAGTATTTTTTTTCACAAATATGTGCAATGTTCGTTAAATATATTTGTAAATACAAATCACGGATTTGTAATCTTCGCGCAAAAATTAGAGATAAATTTCCGAGGCCTCCTTAGTTGGGAGACCTGAACTATGCATTTACCGTGACGTTATATCCATATTGACCTGTAGTGTATAAAACGGCTTTGATTTAAAAAACAATATTTTGTATGCATTCTGGTGTTCATGTAAGTGCTTTAAGGTAAGCCACTTTAGTTTGCGAGTTTATAAGGTTGTAGTTGCTTTTCGTACTTATTGTATTTGCGGTTGTTTCTTTTATAAGTTTATTATTTGTATCGTTCATTTAAAATTTCTTTACCGTCGGCTTATTAAGGTTAGCAACTAAACGCCTGGCTCAGATATGGCCAAAATGAGTGCTCCTTTAAAACCTTTGAAGAGGGATGTTGCGAGAGTGAGATTTGTGATTTTCGCCCACTTTTTTGAAGGGAGATTTGCAACTTTTACAAGTGTTTCCCATAAACTACCCATATAATGAGCGCTTAGATAGATGCGATAAGTGCGACCTTTGCTTTTTGAGTGTGTCACTGTATCACATTGGGAGTATGGTGATCCCTTAACTTTAATTTTGAATTGTGTGATTACGAAATTTCAGGCAACTATAGTAAGAGAAGTGTCGATTTTTCGACTTCTAGGAAAATTATGTTGCGGACGATATTATGTATGGACGTGGGCGATTGTGGCCAAGAATCGAGCGATTCGGATATAGTTTGAATTGTTTGAGAATTGTGACCAGGATTTTCGCTTTTATCATAATTGGCGAAAGCCATTTAGCGTTTGCGTTTTTAATGCCTTTGAGCAGCATGGTGCTTCTTGGCAATTTTCGGGATTTGCTTTTGCAATTAAACCCGTGGTTCTTTTCTTATAAGCGCTGCTTTGGGGTGGGCTGGGATATGTGCTGTAATGAAGCATTTAGTGGTGTATAAACTCGAAACTGTGACAGTTTGGTAACCGTTTTTTATGATGTTAAAACTGATTTTCTGTTACAGGTTTTATATTATAATATATAAAACTGCAATTTTTACATATATATACACATAAAATAAGATATGTAAATGAAATAAATACGCTCACTTTGTAGGGTATAAGTTTTGTACATATATATGCCTGTACGTTTTGTGCCAATTCGTGTGCTTCTTCTCCAGCTGCTTACAGGTATGTTGTATTGTTGTTTTGTGTTTAAAAATTCGCGCCCATTTGTTATATTCTCGCAACATGTTGCTACAGAGTATAATAGTTTTCTTCACCTAACGGTTGTTTGTATTAGCTAAAACTAATTGAGTTAGATATAGAGTTATACATATATATATAAATGATCAGGACGAAGAGACGAGTTGAAATCCGAGTGACTGTCTGTCCGTCCGTCCGTCTGTGCAAGCTGTAACTTGAGCAAAAATTTAAATATCTTTATGAAACCTGGTAGATATGTCTCTTGGTACCGTGAGACGGTTGGTATTGCAGATAGGCGTAATCATACCACTGCCACGCCCACAAAACGTTATTAATCAAAAACAAATAAATTGTCATAACTAAGCTCCGCAATAAGATACAAGACTGTTATTTGGTACACAGGATCACATTAGGGAGGGGCATCTGCAGTTAAAATATTTTTTAAAGTGGGCGTGGTCTTGCCCCTAATAGGTTTAATGCGCATATCTCCTAAATTGCTAAAGCTATAATAACAAAATTCACTGGGAGCAAATGTTTTTAGTACCTCTACCTACATCTTTCCACCTGACTTTAAACCGTTCCGGTTGATCAAAATGTGATATTTTAACGAAATTAAGTAAATAAGGTTTCGTAAAAATTATGTGGTTTGACGCTGAATTAGAATGAAATTAGTATATACCTTGGTCTAAACCTCACATCTTCATATAATCAATTCCAATCCTCTGGTAGACGTTTGCAACATAAGCTTATAATATAACTTTTAGCCACTTTGGTAGAGTTAATATCACATTAATACTTATGTAGATCTCACTTTAAGCAATAAAACTGTGACTACGCTTATGGCCTTTTATATAAGTCAAGAAGATACAAATTTGATTGTAATTAAATCCCTATTGCCTTTAATAATGCATGTTTAATACTTTCTCAACATTTTCCTAGTCTATCTCAAACATATTTTATGTAAAAAATTAAAACTTCCGTTTGGCGAAATCGGTCCACGAATGTTCCAGCTCACATATACTACTTATGGTATAATTTTTTTGCGCTAATTTGATAATTTAATGAATTTAATTAACAGGTTTTATTTAACCGCTGCATATGAATGAAATTGGTCTAGACCTTTGTTTAAACCTTATAACCCTAATATACTGATTTCCGCTCCTTTGGTACAACAGCAACCTCATATACCCCACACATTAAATCTAAGCCCTTTAGTTCAGTTTATATAACATATATCATGTTTGAGGTAAATAGCTTCTTTTTATTAAAGTTAACATTTCGGAGAATAAATTAGTATTGACACTAAATAAATCTATGATCAATAACATAAGTTAATAAGATACCAAATAATAATCGAATAATGAATGTTGAATTCTTTCGCATTATTTTTATACTTTCGCAACATGTTGCAACAGAGTATAATTTTTTCACCAAACGGTTGTTTGTATCACCTAAAACTAATGGAAATAGATATAGATTTATATATACATATATTTCTTCTAATATTTGGTGATAATCAGTGGATAGGTATATATTCTCAGCCATCATGTTGAACTTATTACAAAACATTTAGAGTGTTGGGCTTTGTATAGAGCAAAAATATCTTTCTAGAAAAAAATTGCATGAAATAATTATTAGTAGTGTAGTATCAAAAGGGCTAAAGACCCTTTTTATGTGGTTATAGAAAAACTGCGACCCCATTGGTTTAAATGCTACTGTGTATTATTTCAGTTTTACGACACATTTGAATATGAAGGTCATGTAAACTAAGAAAAATTACATTTTTACCCAGCGCCGTTGGCAGGGGCCTTATGAAAGGTTTAGATATTAAGACAGAAAGAAGAAAATCTATATACCTGATCTACATATGTGTATACCATAATTAATTATATGTAAGTTATTGTTAATTTAGCCTTCATGGGCAGACCCTTCGAAATAGGTACTGTTTTAAAAGTGTTAGACAAAAGCAATTTACGGAGGGATTTTCCGAGTACTTAATGTCAATACAATGATGTAAACTACTAATTTCTAAAATATAAATATAACTAAATGTTATGTATTTTATGTTACTGAATATCTAAGTAATATATATATAGGTATACCAAATTACGTAAACTGTGTGTACAAAAATATGCCTTCACAAAACTATTATACTCTGTAGCAATATGTTGCAAGAGTATAATAAATATCAGTACACTGAGTTTGTAGTTTCAGTTACACTAGATTTCTTTACCAACAAAGTGTTTTATTCAAACTAATTTTAGTGTATTAGTTATATAGTGTTTAAAGTATTATTATATACAGTGCCGAGCAAAACCGTATTAAATACAGTGGCGAGCAAACACATATACACATGTGCACCAGTATACCATAGTACCTATACACCGAACAGGAAAAGAGTCATAGCAACGACTTACAAGGAATTACAGTGAAAGAGATCAGCACCTAGGATCCTTTTTACACCCGGACGGACTGAATTATATAAGTATTATCTACAAGTATTTTATACATTAATTCATTTATTATTAACTAATTATGCCTAGATTAAGTACAAAATCTGTATTACTGAGTCGTCTTCGGAATAGAAGTCGCATGAGAGTTCTTCGTGCAAACTGTTTATATAGAGATAGTCAGCAGTCACAAAATACTGTAAGTCACGCTAATCGTAGGTTAGATTCTAATGTACGTCTGTCCGAACAAATTATCAATACAAAGCAACATAGAACCTGGCGGGAAAATCCTGAGGTACGGTATTTGAACAAATCTTATTGGGTGCAAAAATCTTTTTCGATCTGTTAGCGGTTGGCCGAAATAAAAGTGGTCCTAATCAACCAACCCTACAGAAACCCGTTTAGGGTGGATTGTGTCTGGCAAATATGACAGCAATCTAAGTCATCCTGTAGCTAGCACATTATGCCAAGCTGAAGAAGGCTTAACGTCAATTAATTCGGTAGTCCAAAAATTTTGGACTCTAGAAAAATTATCTTCAGAAACAAGTGGCATCAAATTCACACTAGAACAAATAGAGTGTGAAACATTATTCGTTAATACTACTCAAGTTTGTCTTTAGAATGGCTTCACGTCAGAATGACCTTTAAAGCTGAACGTAAATTACTCAATCACTCATATGAAACCGTAGTTCTGTGGTTTCAGACCCTGGAGAGGAGAACATTGAAAAATCCAGAACTTTGTAAAATGTATCTGGACTTTTTGAATGAATAAAGAGCACTGGGTCCCATGAGCCCAACGAATAATAAGATTCCGAGTGAGCCATACTACTTCATTCCACATTAATTAGTTTTAAGGCCCGAGAGCACAACAAACAAATTCCGTGTTGTCTTTGACGCTTCGAGTCGCACTTCATCTCAAATAGCATTAAACGAACTTTTGATAGTAGGTCCAACCATCCAAGAGGAATTGTACTCAGCTCTTCTTCGTTTCCGCTTACAGCAGCACCTTTTAACGGCAGACAATACTAAAATGTACCGCCAAATTATTATTCATGAAGAAGATAGAAACTATCAGCTTATTGTGTGAAGAGAGCATCCTTCAGAGCAAATTCAGATTTTTCGGCTTAAAACTGTCACTTACGGGACTGCGCCTGCACTATTTCTCGCAACACGGTGTTTACAAATGCTCAGGGAGGCTAATACAACTTAGAATCTACATTGGCCATTAAAAGAAACTTATACAAGTATGTTGATGATATATTAACCTTAACGAAGTGGTTTTCGAACCACCCTAAACTTTTCGACAGTGACTACACTGAAAAGTCCATAAGCTTCAATAACAAAAATTCAACTAAAGCGCTAGTAACATATTGGGTGCCGAAAGAGGATTTGCTTCGACTTGCTTGGATGCCAATTTAAATTATATTTTAGCAACTAAACGAAACATATTGTTAATCTCTGCTACCCTTTTCGATATTCTTGGATAATTAGCCCCACTACTCAGCAATGCAAAAATATTATTGCAAGAGCTTTAGATCTAAAAACAAAATTGGGATGAGTCGATTTTATTGCGCCTTGACACTAGCTGGTCAACTAGTCAACTCCTACTGCAGCTCTCATCAATTAGCATTCCTCGGTACGTAAACTTTTCCGACGCTTCATTAAGAGCGTACGGATGCTCCATATACATATGAAGCCAATCTGCTAGTGGTGTCAAATGTACATATGCTGCTTACTGCAAAGTCTAAAGTGGCTCCGCTGAAGACCAAGTCTCTTCCGCGTCTCGAGCGCTCGGCAGCACACATTATAGTAACGAATAGCATCTATGTTGAGTCGATAATTCGAGAAAATTACATTTTGGACCATCCAAATTACAAACCTTTGTCGCAAATAGAGTGTCCGAAATTCAAGAACTGTCGGACAATGTACATTGGCGACATGTGCCAACAAAACTAAATCCTGTGGATCAAGTGCCGCGGGGTTGCAACGTGGACGAATTGAATATTTCGATGTGGTTTGGCGGTCCACAGTTCCTCCTAGAAGTCCTCGCTTTGTGGTCAAGTGACACTCACTTCCAGCTTTCCCCAGAAGACAAAGCATTAAAGAAGAAAATACTTTCACACAGTTCTTTTCTAATCAAAAATTGCTTCGTGTTGTCCCATACTTATTACGATTGACCAGACGACCAAACGTGCCTACTGTGGGAAGAGATCCACGCTTAACCCTTCTTGCATGAGTATTCGGATGTGTCGCTTTCATTCAAATTAATCCGAGTAGGATTGCGCCCATTAAATGCACCTCTCACATACGATGCCCATTGTTACTTAATAATAATTCGCACTTCGTTATCACTTATTTACGGTTCATGCACTTTTGAAATCACTAAGCTTGGCCAAAAGCGTTGGTTGCGCTTCTTCAAGAACGCATAGGACTGATTAATGCCAGAGAAGTATGCAGTAGAACCGTAATAAACCATACACACTGCTTTCATTACAAGTCGAACCCAAATAATGGGAAATTTTCCAGTCGATAAACTACGAGCGCTGTGATCCTTCCTTATATGTGGCGTAGATTTTTGTGGTCCACTATATACAATATTTAAAATACGCGGTTGACCACACGTAAAAACGTATGTAGCAGTTTCGTGTGCTTCACTTCAATAGCAGTACATTTAGAATTAGTGTCGGCCTAATCTACTAATTCTAAAAAGGTTCATTGGTCGCCGAGGGACCAACTTCATCGGCTACTAGGTGGACGGCAGGGTACAAGTGGCATACGTGGCAGCCAAGGCAGGCACAATTAAGCGCTCTATTCATCAACTCGCCCTGCTGCCTATCGACGTTGAAGGATCATGATCCGGTCAAGGTGGTCGGTGTTGCGTCAAGCGACTTCATAAATACTAGAATAAACGTAAATATAAAATTTATTTAAAATATAAAAGGAATTATTAAAATATTGTAGTTAAATTATAAAGTTTTTTGTTTAGTTAAAAATAGTTACCCTAACAACCCTATGTAAATGACGCTCCTTAATTTACTACAATAATTAATGAAAGTTCGAAATGTAATAATATGATACTTACTTCGTTTTTTCCATATTTAGAGGTCGCAAAAAATACCTAATTTAAGGAATTAATTTCAATGTGAAGATGATGAAAAAAATTTAAATTTCTTACACATATTTTATTAGCCTTTATTTTCATTAAATAAAAAGTATTTAAAATTTTTTTTGACAATATGTCACATTGTCGAAGTTACTAGTCTGGAAAGTTACGACTTTTTCAACTTTTTGTTAATGATAAAAATAGAAATTATGGACATATAATATTTCTTCTAGTCCCATCGATAGCCAGTACTGTATAGAATGACATACATAAAATACGTAATGCTTGGAATATCTTTATGAAACATCGACGAAATATGGCAGGCGTTTATATTACCGTAAGCTATTTTCGGTAGCGGCAATTGTTTTGTTTGAGTGATGTCACGCATCCCAAATATAATTTTATTTCTCAAAAACGCTTGAGAACTTTCATGTATAAAATGTCTCAAAAATATAATTTATCTTATGGTAACAAAAGTTTTATGTTCATGTCTTTATGAACATTCTGCCTGGGGCCAAAGTTGTGTTGTTTTAATACTAATAACTAGCCTATTATGTTTTATTATTATTATTAATTACATCTCACTCGAAGTTCAAACGGAACAGTCACAGTTCTTGTTATAAAACTAAAGTAAATATTTGGGATGTTTTTGGTATTGTTTATTAATATTGAATCAAAAGTCCTTATTTGAAGTGAAAAAGTTAGCAATCCTTTATTAATCTCGGATTGTACATGATGAGATGCTGTCATAGTTATTTCATTTGTAGTAGGTTTGAATCCACATGCTTCATGCTCTAACTGTTTAAATGCTGCTACTTCATATGAATTATCCGTAGCTGATTTCCAAATATTGATTATAATTCTAGGAGTTAGTTGAACATTCAACTAAATCTACTTGGTTTATCAGTGGATATTGATACAAATCAAACTTGTATACTAAAAACTCTGTTTTTAATTCTGAAATAATTATACTCGCTTTGTATTTTGCTTCATGGTTTATACAATGTTTAAGGAATTCTTATGTTTATGACCAGTCGTGAATGAACAATTTTTAGCAGTCATCGACTTATAAAGTTCTTTTAATTCATAACCCAATTGCTTTCCAGATAGTACTAATTGGTGTGGTAACTTGTTTCTAATAAATGCAATTTAAGCCTTAATACAATATATTTGGATTTATAGCATGATTTATGTCAATTAGGAAATTGATGATTAATTGAAAATAAGGAATGTATTGTATAACCTGTGCCCAAAAATGCTACTCATATATACATCATTTTTGAGCATACAAGGTGCGTTCCAAAGTAAACAGGACTTTTAAAAAAAAGTACAGAACAAATGGTTTTATCGGCAAAATCAATTAATTTTAATCAAAATAGTCTCCTTTTGCTTTAATACAGCTTTTTGCCCGGTATGGCCGCCAGTATGCCGGTGCAAGTCTTTTGAATGGCCTCCACGTCTCATAACGCTTTCCTTTTATCGGCAAATGCATTTTTCCGAAATGGTAGAAGTCGCACGGTGCCATATCAGGTGAATACGGGGAGTGGTTGATTGTTAAAATGTTATTTTTAGTCAAATAATCGGCCACAAGCGTCGATCGATGAGCCGTCGCATTATCGTGCAACAAACGCCAACTTCCATCTTCGCGATATTCGGGCCGAACACGTCGAATACGGCGCACCAAACGCTTTAACACTCCAAGGTAGAATACCGCATTAACGTTTTGGCCGGGTGGAACAAATTCTTTGTGGACAATACCCTTGGATTCATAAAAACACATCAGCATTGTCTTCACTTATGATATCTCCAGGCGCGATTTTTTGGGTTTCGGCTTGCCCTCATTGATGTCCTCAGGACCATTTTGAAAACGTTGAAACCACTCGTGCACTCTGCTACGGGATAGGCAATCATCGCCATAAACTTGTTTCATCAATTGAAAAGTTTCAGTAAAAGTTTTACCAATTTTAAAACAAAATTTAATGTTGGCTCTTTGTTCGAAGCTCATTTTCGCACCGATGACAAAAACATACTGACACTTAAAACGCAATAACTTCACTTCCAATAGATGAAATGTCATGAAATTTATTGGAAGTCGGTAAAGGATAGCAGATCCTAACGCACTAGTCGACATATAGATGTCGCCACTAGAGTTTGCTTTGTTACTTTTTTACTGTTTACTTTGGAACGCACCTTGTATATCTCAAAATAAAAATAAGAATAAAAAGAAGTTCTGCACATGCTTAAGTATAAAAAATAGCAAAATTCTTTTTAATAAAAATACACAAAAATTTTACATAAAAATTATTTATTAAAATATACCGATCATCCTTTTAAAATGTTCAAAAATTAACAGTTTTACTTTTCCAGTCATGGTCTATAGAAGTTTCTCTTAGTTAAACCCAAAATATAGTCCCCAATACTGTATATTGGCCTTGGTAACTTCTCTTAAATTCCATTATAGCTTGATGAAGGTGTTCTTCTTGTTTTGTCGAGGAAGCTCCCATATTATCTTTAAATTTATCTATATTAGAGTGTAACATGTGCATCTTTAGAGACATTCTACATCCAATGACGAAGAAATTCGTAATCCTGTCAGTGATCAGCTTATCATATTTATCAGCTCTATGGTTTCCAAGGAAACCATGCACTACTGCTTTAAAATTTCAGGCGGAGCCAGGGTCATTTCTCTACATTGTTATGTAACTTCCGAAAAATATCACAATCCATAATTTTTTTAGTTGCGAGCCTAATGCCAGTATTCAACTTGTCATGATTGTCTCATTTCTCTAATCGTCAAAATTGTGAATTAGTGACTCTGTTAGTCAGAACGTATAATTTTGGTATTCAGCCAGATATGTATATCTAATATATTCAACAAATAGGGTGGTGAAAATAAGCGTAAATAAGCTGCTAGCTTACGTTGATTAGAGATGAGTGAAAAACAAAATCGTAATTTATGAATCAATTGCATGCAATTCGTTTTTTTTTAATCAAATTTCAGCAGCCAAATTTTTTGTTAATAATTATTGAAAAAAAAGTTAGAAGTGTGTTTTTGATGTAGTACATATATATATATGTTTTTTTTTGGTTTATTTAAAAATAAATGAATAACAAGTAAGGAAGAGCTAAGTTCGGATGTAACCGAACATTTTGTACTCTCGCAAAGTCAACTGGTATACTCGTTTCTTTGTGGATTGGCTGATATTTTCGGTAGAAGGTCAACTATAGGCACTGGGGTCCACATATTTAGTACTTAGGGGCTTGAACAGTTTTGGTTCGATTTAGACAATTTTTGGTCACAAGGTATACTTTAAACGTATTATTCACGTTTACCCCCGATATAATCATTGTTGCTTGATATGCATAGTCGAAAGTGAAAGAATCAGATGGAATTTAAAATGGTGTTATATGGGAAGTAGGCGTGGTTGTAGTCCGATTTCCTCCATTTTCGCACTATAACATAGAAATATGAAAATAACGTTATGTACCGAATTTCGTTGAAATCGGTTAAGCAGATCTCAAGATATGGGTTTTCACCTAAAAGTGGGCTGTGCCACGCCCACTGTCTAATTTTGAACGCGGGTCCTATAAAGTCATCTCATACCATCCTAGAGATAAAATTTAATGTGTCTGGCGTGTTTAGTGCTTGATTTATCGCGCTTTTAGTAGTTTTTAACAGTACCGTTATATGGGGAGTGGGCGGAGTTGCCACCCGCTTTCAACTATTTTCACACTGTGGGTAGAGGTTCTTAAAGCATTTGCTTCCAGCAAATTTTGTTGTTATAACATAAGCGGTTTAGGAGGTATGCGCATAAAACCTATTAGAGGCGGGACCACGCCTACTTAAAAAAAAAATTTAACTGCAGATGCCCCTCCCTAATGTGATCCTGTGTACATAATAACAGTCTTATATCTTATTGCGGAGCTTAGTTATGGTAATTTATTTGTTTTTGATTAATGACGTTTTGTGGGCGTGGAAGTGGTCCGATTACGTCCATCTGCAATACCAACCGCCTCACGGTACCAAGAAACATGTGTACCAAGTTTCATAAAGATATCTCAATTTTTACTCAAGTTACAGCTTGCACGGACGGACAGACGGACGGACGGACAGACAGTCACCCGGTTTTCAACTCGTCTCTTCATCCTGATCATTTATATATACATAACCCTATATTTAACTCGATTAGTTTTAGGTGATACAAACAACCGTTAGGTGAACAAAACTATTCTACTCTGTAGCAACAGGTTGCGAGAGTAAAAAAATACCATAATATGAGTATACATTTTTGGATCAATGAATTTAAAGGTTTTCTCAGAAAAACTTCAGGAAAATTCACTTTTTTTCGGGCTTCTAACTGTATATAACCCCTTATATCACAAGTGGCTGTGTTATGGCTTATGATGAGTTGCCATACTGCAACTTTTTTGTTCTACCTGAAAATGAATAGAGAAGGCTCTAATGTTAGCTGTTCTAAAACAGAAATTATTATGAGGATACATCAAAAAAATGCAAGTTCGTAAACGAAATTACACTTCGTCATAAAGGAACATTCACCACTCTATAAGAGACATCAACGAACTACACCCCTCTATAAGGGAACCAAACAATGCGTATGCGCAGATGTTCCCAAAAATAACAAAAAGAAAAGGATACTTAAGACAAGAAAATGTAAATAATGAAAGTTTAATTAAAATGTCGTTAATAAAAAAGCGAATAAAAATATCTGTGATAGGATTTCAACTTACTCAAAATATTTGATGTTGCAATAAGGAATATGGCTCTACAAACAGCACCATAGATAACATCTGGGTAGGATATTCTAATGTGTGAACTCAAACAGCTATCAATTTTTAGTTGTTTAATTTGTATGTGAATATTCTCGCAATTGCCTTTCCTTCATGCGCATGGCCAAATATATTTGCATATATGTATGTACACTAGGGCGGGTTGATTCTTTTCTATAAAATCGTGTATGAAATATTCTACGGGTCATTCTGAACAACTTTGCCAAAGAGAAAATGGGTCTAAAACCGGTTTCAAGCCAGCGACTATTGAGACGAAGTTTAATTTTTTAGGCATTATACAAATTTCTTCGTCAGTTTTTGTGATATCCGAACGAAATTTAATACATAGGTGCATTTTGGCATTATATTGATCGTTTGTTGGCCAAATCGAGCAACTATATCACGTATCTCCCATACAATCAATTATTCAGTTATTTAATTTTCGTGTTGTCTGCCTTTAATTAAAAAATCAAGAGCACGTTATTTTTCAGAACGGTTCTCTAATATGACAGAAAATCGCAAGAAAGGAATTGTTTCAGGTTTCTGATGAGGTAGTAGTGGGGATCCAAATCTGGTGAATACGGTGGATGCTCAATCAATTCGTACTTTAATTCGTTCAATTTTGTCATTGTTAAAACACAGACAGTGTTAAATAAATAAAGCAACTATTAATATAGACTCTAATACATTTAAATTCAAATGAGTCAGTTCCCGGAACGAGAACATCTTCAGATTGGATAGAGGAATGTACGGCAAATAGAACACCTCCACCGATTCTGTTCAGTCGATCACATCTAAATATTTGAAATTCGCTGTTTATAATCTCATTATCAATTAAGGTTTTAACCATGTTGCTGTAAATCCAATTATAAGAAAATTAAAATTGGAACTGTTTAAATACAAGTCGGTTAATTTTGTATTAAGGCCTCTAACATTTTTAAAATGAACGCTTAGCGAGTTTTTACCAATCTGTTTTTTATATCCGTGGATGCTTTCGGTAATTAAACAATGTTCTCCTTAGTATGATTTTTGAGCAAAATAAACTATATAAGATACATACCATAAATTTTTAAGCGCGTTGAAATGTAAGACTTAATGTCCTCCACCGATACAATTTCATAGATTTTTGACTTAGCACTTTTTATTTAAATTCATTAGAATGAAAATGCAGCCCAGTAGGTAATCGCATTACTTCAAAAGCAGCATAAGTATGGTAATTATTCAATAACAAAGCACTGCAAAATGAACAAAAGTGACAACAATACCGACATTGTCGCAAGATTGTCGATTTAATTTAAATTTATCAACTTCGCGACGATGCGTACAATTCAGCGTCAATATGTATACGAGCTCATATGTAAGTTTGTCGGCAAGTTGAAATTTGGTTTTTTCAACGTTTTGTCAGAACTCAATTTTTTTACTAACAACACAATGTAACTCCGCCCTGTCTGCGCGCGAGTTCGCTGTTACTTCCATGGCTACCATGGACGAAGGCGTTTCATCTGAGGCTTCACTATTAATGTTATGCATATTGAAAATTAAGTGCTTATTTTCAAATTATAAATCTACACAAATTTATACTAATTTTAAAATTTTTGGAAAAATAATAAAGAAAATAATTATGAGGCTGCGCGCCCTACCCCTCCTTGCCTGCGATCGTTCAACTTGTTTCGATCTAACAATTGGAAGCAAAAGTGAAGAGCTTGTAATCGTCGGCGTCTTATTGGTGTCCATATGCACAAATAAGGGAACGATTAATACACACACAAACATGTTTTATTTTTTTTAAATGAAATATTTTAGTTATCTTAGTAAATAAAATATGATATTAAAGTAACTGAATTGAGATCATCTAAGATGTCAATTAAAAAACAATTAAATTAAATTTAAGTTTCAGGATTCCAACGTAAATGCTCGTGTTCGCATTAAGCTTAACTCCTCCACGCTTACGACCTAAGTCACCTCAAAAGAGAGAACGCGGCCGCTTTATCCACTTTTTTATTGTTATCCTTGGTCTATAAAATATTGTTAACGCGACGCACATATATGTAATAAATT
This sequence comes from Bactrocera oleae, assembly GCF_042242935.1. NCBI lineage: Eukaryota > Metazoa > Arthropoda > Insecta > Diptera > Tephritidae > Bactrocera > Bactrocera oleae. Next base: position 50,185,845 of record NC_091537.1, on the reverse strand, counting down.
AAATTTTTATATTATTATAAATTCTTAAATTTTTACCAATTTTTTTTTTTATATTGTAAATCAACGGATTATTTGTAAATACAATTTATGGTTTTTTGTTTTGTAATATGCAAATGTTAATAGGCATGCGAATCGATAATTCATATAAGAACATTCTTTGGGTCTATTTATAGCCATTTACCTGTTTCACATATTGCGTGGTGTATTTCCGTCACGCTTCGAAGTTTTATTCTTTGATTTTCTCTCTTCTGAAAACTACAATTTAGTGCTTTTTAACATTTGCGCCTTCGGTATTCATTAACATTCTCTGGTTCTACGTACTTAGCTTTAGGTTTAGCAGTAAGTCAGTTTGTATTTTCAGTTTAGTTCGTATTTTAAAGATAAAGTGTAACAATAAAGTATTAGCTCCGGCACTAGCCGAATTACCTCTACAATTGAAAACTGTCGCTGTACGGCTTAGTTAGAATCCGTTCAAACCCTTAGAAAGAATTATAAATATATTATGTCCCACACTACGTAAGTTCATTTAAATTCATTTCATTTGGTGCATGTCGAAATAAGAAAAGCTGCTGTCAACGGCAAGTGTTTTGTGAATGTATCGAGTTACCACGCTGAAAGAATTTAAACTATTAAAATACAATATCTATAAAACATTTTTGGTTAAATGTATGTATGACTATACATATATAAATTCTGGTGTAATAGGACATATGATTTCGATTGACGCGCTTAAAAATAAACAAATAAGGAAGGGCTAAGTTCGGATGTAACCGAACATTTTATACTCTCGCAAAGTTAAATGGTATATTCGTTTGAGATTTCTTTATATATTTTAATAATTAGAAGTAGGAACTGTTGCCCTAGTTATTTACATTCACAGTGAAAATAATTAGTGCAATTTGCAAACTAAATTTACTCAAATTATGAGAAATCGTTCTTGTGTTTTTTGTATACGCTTATAATTGATTTTATTTAGAATACATTACAACTGTATTGAGAAATATGAAAAGAAATCGTTTTTGGACAATGAACAATACTTTTTAGTTACTATATCGATATTATTATACATGTTTAGCTTAAAAATAATAAAAATTAACAACTTTAAAAATTATACTATTATATTAATTTGTATATAATATTTACAATATTAAACATAAGTTTTTATATAGAGATTCTTATACATATATCCAAATTATATTTCTTTTCTCCTTATACTATTTAATTTCTATCATATATTTATACAATAATGTCATATAATATATAATAACAAATTATACATATTATTTAAATTTTCTTAATTAGATAATTTATATATTTTTCTTAAAATTGTCTTAAAAACTACTGTCAAAATTGCTATACCATTCTAATTCGATTATATTTGGAAAAAGAAAATGAAGAACTATTGCACTAAGTCTGAAAACTTCAGCTAAAATAGAGACACAAATACTGTCATGATAGCTGTGTACTGTCTCAAAAGTAATTGCATTAACACGGGAAGGATCCATGTTTGAAAATGCCCAATTAATTTGTGTACCGGCAGGTGTAGTTGAATATTCTGCACCAAGCAGGGAACTAAAGTTTTCTTCTTGGAGCAGATTTCTAATTGCAGTCCCTGTAGACATTAAACAAATGTTAAAATATCCAACAATTAGCACATTTGGATTGCCTAACTGAGAAGTAAGGACTTCCTGAAGTTCTACAATTAAATGTCTGACAGAGAAAGCTGAATTTATATATAGAACCAGAATATGAATATTGAAACATTTAAACAAAACCGCTTCTAAATCTTGCGGCCTGAATAAATTTTCTTTACAGCCTTTGATTCTATAGAGCAAACAATACTATGCTTTGCATATATAATATTAGAATGCCCCGTTTATTTCTGTTGCTTGTTTCCGTGGTCTCTATCCTTAGCTCGTTAATTGGAGTAAATCCTGGTATATCAAAACTTTCGCAAGGATAACTCCAAGTTTCTACAAAACATAAGATATCTGAAGATAGCATCAAACAGTCGCTTTTTATATTATTAATGTGAGCCTGAAGACTCTGAATATTATGAAATAAAATTTGATGTTCGAGAAATCATAAAAGTGAAACTTGTGTTCAGAGCTTTATTTGTGTTCAATTCCCTCAGTTCCCTAAATACAGAATCCGATTCAGAAAATTTGTTAGGAGGAATGAAATATCCTATGATGAATAGACCTTCTGCAGAAGTAGCTGGACTACAAGCGACATATATTGAAGCTCTAGGCATTCTGGGTCGAGTATGAACTACAACTTTATTATATGTGGCACCCTGACTTTTATGAATAGTTATTCCATCAGCCAGAACAACTGGAAACTGATTTCTTTCAATTGAAATTTGTTCAATTCTTTAATATTGAAAAGACTTCAGAACTTTTTCATTTTGTGTCCAAGAACTTTCTAAAAAATGAAGCTCTTTGGATCGTGCTATCAAATCAACAGAAAATTCCCAAAATTTTATCCACAGAATTGTTGGAAAAGAACAATAGAAATCAATTTGCATAAGTTGTCCAGCTGCCCCATTAACCAAGCTATCACACGTGTTTATATTCACTGTAATCATATATTTGCCGGAGGTTTTTAGTGTTAATTCATAAGGCAGTCCCTGCGTTTCAGAAATTTTAAAAAGTTTAACTCTTTCCTAAATATTATCATTTTCACTTATACCAATTCCTTTAACTGAGTCTTTTGCAGTTGAAAGGATACCTTTAGTTGGGATTCGACTGAGCTTAAAGGCGTTGAAATTATTTCTCTTCATTGGACCAAAATAAATGTATGGCATCATCGGGAACTTCTTCGAAATTAACTACTCGAGTTTCAATGAGTGATATGTACTCATTTGTCATAGTACCAGATGCCATATGGTTTAATGCAATTGCAAAGGCCTGATCCTCCCTGTTAATTCAAAGTATTTAAATAACTCCTACACAGGGGAATCAACTAAAGTGCTGTATGCATCATTGGGATTAGGAAAGAATATCCACCTATCTCCAACAGGTGAGAGTTGCTTCAAATCAGCAAACACTATGATCGGTATACCAACGAAGGGATTAACTGTGTCATTGCTAAGTGGTCTCAACTGATTAACAGGTAAGGAGAATATTGAATGAAGGGTCATTTCACCTATTCCGAATGCTGCTTTACCCGTAGGTGCGCAAAGAAGAGCTTTTAAGGAACTTGGATTGGATACAGGTGTAGAATTGTACCGATAGTTAAGTGCTTGATATATTGCAGATATCAAACGACTCTTTCCTACACCTGCACCGCCGTCAATGAACTCATAAAATGGGCGATTTGTTTTTAGCTGGTGCTTCAAATGTGTCAAATAGGTTCTTTGCTTAGTATTTAGACTTTGAACTAACGAAAATAATTCCTCAACTGGACTTAAAGGGGGTAGTTTAATAAGTCTAATATTGCAATCAGATTCAGGGCCATTATCTGTTGAATCTTCACCATGCAAGTCCAGCAAATTTATATTTGAGTTTATTTCTGGAAGTGCCAACACTCTGAACTCATTTTCCACTATAGGTAGTTAATTTTTAGCACCTTCCTCTTAGTCTATGTCATTATAAAGACTTTCTAGACATCCTAAAGACAGTTTCAAGTTCGCTTTGCTCAAAAACATCATATTTTCTCTGATTTTCCCCAATTATAATACGATCTGTTATGCAAGTCTGCTCATTATCGTTATCAATGAGATCTTGCTGTTCATTCCGCCAAGGATAGTAAAGCATTACCATTTCGCGGAAATACTCAACTCTGGCCAAATCTGTGTTAAACCTATTATACCGAATAATACAAGGTTTGGTACGTTTTTTCACAAAATCGCTACCGTCTTTAAGTGGCATGACAACCCCGCTCTCTTCTACTAGATTTAAAATATTTATACATATATGCAAAACCAGCTAAACAAAGAGTTTCTAACTGATCGGATCTTTGAACATAACGGTCTAAAATACCGGCTACGAATATTTCAGTCAAACCTGACGGAACGTTTTGAAGTTCTGCTCTAGGGTATACCATTCGAACACGTTCCTCAGGGCGGGAGGTTTTATAAATATTTCTGCATTACTTGCTCCCGAAATATAGAGCCCAAAACAGCAATGTCCTGCTTCTTGTGCAGATATTTCTGTGCCTGATATAATTTTGTGACCTATATGTTTAAGTTTTTGCTTAACAGTATAATTTTCAGCATTTATCTCTGATATAACTTCATTTAAGAGCCTAGAAATTCCCCTGTTAGACTTGTTAATATAATTAATTATATATCAACTGCAAGCATATGCATCCAGTATATATTAGATACCCATATTTGCTCTATGTTCCAAAAGTAGTCATATTTGAATTTAAAACGTTTTGAATTTCGAAAAAGCTTTCCTTGTGTCCTTCTGAATTTTGACTTGTTTCTGTAAAGGGTAACAGTATTTGCGTTGAAGGCATTGGTGTATATGGTACACCAAAACGACAAAACTATTGTCCTCTTATTTCCCTAGTACAAGACCGACTGTTGTTATGCTTTCGATAACCCAAATAATTTTGTAAGTGGTTGATCGTACCATCTGTAGAAATATAATTGTCAATAAAACAATGACATCAGGGAATGTCCGAGGATCTTGAAGGTTGATCGTGGGAGCATTATTAAGCCAATACGCCAATAAGCTTCTTAGTGCGCAGGAGATCTAATGCCTTTCAAAACCTTGTAACCATCATCGTGTTGAATCAAGTTTTGAACAAAGTTTTCGTTTAATAGATTTTGGGCCGTAACTTGGTTGCAGCCTGAAAACTTTCTAAGGCAAATAGATGTACTATTCTTATTTTGTAGCAGTTCTAATTTTTTGTAATCATAGAACAACTTTGGAATGGTACACGCTCTTCTGTCAACTCGGCGAAATTCGGATCTTATTATCTTGCTATACGTTTCAGAGCATGTACGCTTCTGCCTAACGTATATTGTTCCAAATAACAACTCTTTTGAATTATTATTTTGGATTATGTCAATTGGTCTTTATCCTTCACCTCGCCCTATGACTAAACGGTTATAGTCTAAGTTTTGTACAGAACGGAACTTCTTCTTGGTCATTAAATTCTGAAATCCAGTTTTCATTGATATGTATATTGTACTCACGATACAGAGGGGTATTCAGTAAGAACTGCAAAGCTTCCATAGTCTTTGCGGGGCGTATGGTATCGATCATGTAATCATGATTGTATTCCAAGCGCATTCTTAGGTGAATTTGTATAACATGAGCCTCATCAAAGGACCTTGGTAGATATACACAATATTGTTAACAGAAATTGGTATATTAACAACAGCACCTTTGAGCAAACTCTGACCTTGATATCCTAACGGACGGATTGTCATAAAAGGCAATTTAGGCATTATGAGTCGTTCTTCAATTGGGGTTAAACCTTTCAAACAATCTGGTATTTCAGGAAAGTCTAGACCGTTAGCTAAACATATTTGGAACGTTCTTTTTAACAATCGCATTTTTGCAAGTAGCACAAAAATTGAAATTTCCATCTTCTGAAGAAATGTTTGCATTAAAAAGAAGGCAGATGCAGCATTCGGGTGATCTTGCGAAATAGTTTCAAAATTTAATTTGCGAACTTCGTGGAAACCATAAGCCGCCGCGGCAAATACATATTTCAGTAGGGCCCTTATTTATATTTTGGAAATAAATATTTTTGAAATCTGTTAAATTGCCACTATTATCAGTTTCTATAACATTATTTTCTCTCGTTAATCGGATTCGTTGGGACTGCCTTTGGTTTTCAATTTGCCTATTGAGTGGGTTATCTCTACGAAGGCGAACTTGACCTTGTCTAAGACGTCTCTGATTCAAAATTTCTTCCCTCATACCCCTCCTACTAAGCTGTCGACGTTGTGTTTCTCTATCACGCTCCTCTCTCCTTATTTCAGGATTTCTTCCTGCATGTTCCCTTTGCATTTAATCACGAATGCGCTCTAAAGTCCTATACTCAGGATTTCGTGCGCGTAATTCTCTATGATCCCTAGTGTTCCTACTTTCCTCATCTTAACGTACCTCGGGATTTTCTCGACGAGACCTAAGACCTAGAGTATTTCTTATTTGCTCTTCAGAGCGAACTTGTAGATCTTGACGTCTTGTTCTATGTTGAACAGTATTTCTCTTTGCTCAACAGATCGAACCTCGGGATTTTCTCGACGAGACCTACGACCTCGAGTATTTCTTATTTGCTATATATGTATATCTTGCCGCCTTGTTCTATATTGAACAGTATTTACAACTTGCTCAACAGATGGAACCTCGAGATTTTCGCGCCGAAATCCATGTCCCCGAGTATTTCTGCATTGCTCTTTATAGCGGATTTGAGAATTTAGACGTCTTGCCCTATGTTGAACAGTATTTAAATTTTGTTCAATTACCGTACCTCGAGATTTTCCCGTCTGGTTCTATGTTGATTTGTATTGATAATTTGTTCGGACAGACGTACATTAGAATCTAACCTACGATTAGCGTGACTTACAGTATTTTGTGACTGCTCACTATCTCTATATAAACAGTTTGCACGAAGAACTCTCATACGACTTCTATTCTAAAGACGACTCAGTAATACAGATTTTCTACTTAATCTAGGCATAATTAGTTAATAATAAATGAATTAATGTATAAAATACTTATAGATAATACTTATATAATTCAGTCCGTCCGGGTGTAAAAAGTTGGATCCTAGGTGCTGATCTCTTTCACTGTAATTCCTTGTAAGTCCTTGCTATGACTCCTTTCCTGTTCGGTGTATAGGTACTATGGTATACTGGTGCACATGTGTATATGTGTTTGCTCGCCACTGTATATAATACAGTGCACTTTGTTGGTAAAAAAATCTAGTGTACCTGAAACTACAAACACAGTGTACTGATATTTATTATACTCTTGTAACATATTGCTACAGAGTATAATAGTTTTGTGAAGGTATATTATTGTACACACAGTTTGCTCCTTTAAAAACGCTAAGTCTACCTCGACTTGAGCTCTGTGGCGCGATACTACTCGCAAAATTAGCTTCCATGGTGCAGACCCATTTAAACATGAAGAAACATAGATTGTATCTCTGGTCCGATTCTGAAATTGTTCTAGCGTGGTTGGAAAAACCACCACATGCATGGAAGACGTACATTGCTAATCGAACGTCTCAAATACTTGACCTTGTGGGGTCAGCCACTTGGCGACATGTAGCCAGTGCTGACAATCCTGCTGATCTAGGTACAAGAGGATGCAAACCCCTGCATCTCGCCACCACCACCCTCTGGTGGAATGGCCCCCGATGGTTAACAGAATCTCCCGATTCTTGGCCACAATCGCCCATGCGCAATATAATAGCCCCAAAAAAACGAAAAATCGACTCCTTTCACACAGCAGTGGAGGATACTGACATCCTTGAGCGATTTTCATCGTTCTCCCGAGCCCTCAGAGTAATCGCCTATATGTTAATGTTCATAGAGCGACTTAAAATTAAAGTTAAGGGAGTTCCCTCAGAGTACCCCCAATGCGATACATTGACGCACCTGGAATTGCAAAAGGCAAATGTCGCTCTAATCGCATCAACTCAAACGCGCTACTTCAGCCGCGATATAACACTATTAAGAGAATCAAAACCCATTGACAAAAGGAGTTCACTCTTAGTTCTTAACCCATTCCTAGACACGAAAAGTCTGCTTCGTGCGAATGGTCGGCTTGCCAATTCAAGCCTCACGTATAATGAACGCCATCCTCTAATCATACCAGAGAAATCTCGACTTGCCACTTTACTCCTCAATTATATCCACTTACTTATGCTCCACGCAGAACATCGCCTAATGCAACATATAGTCCGCCAAGAGTTCTACATTCCCCGACTTAATCCCCAAATAAAAAAATGCATTTTCATGTGCAAGATCTGCACTCTGCATAAGCAGAAGTTGCGAACGCAGATAATGGCAGCACTTCCACCGGAATAAAGGCGTCCATGCTAAGGTCGCCCACCATAATGAAAGGCTATGTGGCTGTCTTTGTCTGTTTTACGACAAAAGCAGTGCACCTCGAGCTATGTACAAATCTGACTAAGGAGGCTTTTCTCGCGGCGCGGCTTCCCCTCAAAACTAATGAGCGATAACGGCAAAACCTTCATTGGAGCCCAAAGAGCCACTGAAAAACAGTTTGTGGATTTTATTAAGCAACTATCACCTGAAATTGTTCAGAAGTACGCTCCCCAAGGCATTAATTGGCAGTTTATCCCCCCAAGCGCTCCTCATATGGGTGGTTTAAGGGAATCAGCTGTAAAAAGTTTCAAATCCCACTTCAAAAAAGTAGCTGGAAATTATAAATTCAATTATGAAGAATTCACTACCTTATTAACCCGAATTGAAGCCGTTCTCAATTCACGGCCACCCATAACATTCTCGCAAGATCCCTCCGACTTCACAGCCCTAACTCCAGGGCATTTTCTCAAAGGAGCATCCATTCTGGCCATACCTGAGCCAGGCGTGGGGTCGCTATCCCTATTAAATCGATGGGAAAGAATCAAAATTCTCCATCATGATTTCAGCCGCCGATGGAAGGAAGAGTACATCAAGGACCTTCATAAAAGGTACCGATGGAAAACTCCAGAAAAGGCACCAAAGCTTGGAGACTGTGTTATCATACACGATGATTGTCTACCCCCCACATGATTGTCTACCCCCACAGAAAAACTATATTACGGTTCCGACGGTCATATACGAGTAGTTGATCTCCGTATTCAAAGCGGAACGCTGACAAGGCCGCTCGTGAAATTATGTTTTCTGCCAACCGTATCTAATGACAAAACCGCAAATAACAAACAATCCGCCGATATTACCGCGACGCAAATGAACTAGTTGTATAACTAACCAATAAACCCGCAAATGACAAAACCGTTATAAACCAACCATTCTAGCCGCAATGATCGATCAAATTGACGATCCATTTCTGCCACATACCGTGGCACATTCGCCATAAATTTACATGCCACAAATGTATAATCATTCCAACTTCTTCATACAGATCAATATGGAAGTAGATATGGCAGCAACACCAACGCCAGCTGTGAGGTCCGCCATCAATGTGCCGCGCCCTGGGGCAACTCCAACACCACGAACCGCAGCGGCAACCGTTCCTGCAACCGCTCCCCGTAATGGCGCGCGACCACTACCACCTTCATCAGCACCGGCAACGGTGCCGCAACGCAGCCGATGCCCACTGTGTCGACGCACACACCGGCTGCAACACTGCAGCATTTTTCGAAGCATCCAGCCACCACAACGTCAGCAGGTTGCCCAAGTGCACGGGCACTGCCTCAACTGTTTGTCTACGGTCCACACGACACCGGAGTGTACGTCGGTTACGCTTTGCAAACTGTGCAATAGATAGCACCATACCATGCTGCACCGCACCCCAAAGCGGACCGTCGGGCGACAACTCGTCCCAAGCCGTAGATCGCAGCAGAGCAGCCATCCGGATCGCCCCTGAAGACAGGCAGCTCCACCTCTCTCCAGACCAAGGCGACAGGAGGCATCAACGCGGCGTCGGCAGCCCAGCCCAACATACCGCCGCTCCAGTTTTGTTGCTACGCTGCAGCAACTACAGCGATTGCTAGGCTAGAATTCGCCTAGGGGGGCCGGGATGGCTAGATGAGTTACCCCTTCCCCCTCCATACACGCCACTGCGCGCCAACACACCACATCAACACGATCCACCACAGACATCACACCACTCAGACCACCCACACATACACATCACATCACACCACAACTCTACACAACTCAACACTCAAAAGGGGCTAACAGAGGACCAAATCTTTCCTTTTTCGTTAGCGAATCGCACCGACGAGACGTCCGCAAGTTGCCCGTGTTTTTTCCGCAAGAGTACGAGCCGTACCCGTTTTTCTTATTTTTAAATAAAATAGCCAACAAAAGTGCAAAAGGTGAGTGCGCAAACGAAGTAATTAAATATTGGTCCTTCGAGCCATAGTGAGCGGCACTATGGAGTGAATAAAAGAAAAAAAAAAAACTATAAATTCGAGAAAAAAAAACAAAAAGAAAAAAAAAGTGCTGTGAGAAACAAAGTGTGGCTAAACGTTAAAATACACACGAAAAAAAAAAAGACATAAGTGCTGTGTAGTGCAGTGAAAAAAAAAACATATATACACATACAGAAAAAAAAAAAAAAAAGGCTCTACATAGATAGAAGTGCAGTGCAGTGGAGTGACATACATATACACATAGAAAACAAAAAAAAAAAAAAACAGAACAGAAGAAGGTGAGTGAAGTGGAGTGGCACACGCATATATACATAACAAAAAAAAAAGCAAGAAAAAACAACGTGCGCGAAATAATCAAAAAGACAGAACGGGCGCGAATTTCAACAAAAAACAACAAAAATACATACATAAAAAGGCAGAACGGGCGCGAACTAAATGAATAAAAAAACCGTACCAGCAAACAACAACAACCACTCCAGCTCACTAAAATCACCCACCGCAGCCAAGCAGCAAAGGACTGGGCAACAACGAAAGGCACACGCACAGGCGCAGGCACATAGTTAAAATATTGTGCCCAAAACCCCTTGGCGGAAACCCCAAAGTGAGTCGTATCGATTCCATTTAGTATATGTATATATCCTCTTATTGTATGTATGTTGAAATTTATGCCTTTGCGGTTTATTTTTTACAAAAATCCGTCTTAATAAAGGCAATAATAAAAAAAAAGCGGTTACCAAACGGTTTCTATATTTCGGTTTCTTTCCCGGTAAAAACCAAAATACCGCTAAGATATAAAACAGTTTGGTAAAAAATATATATCCAACGAACTCTTGATTACTTAATGTATATAAATATATACATACATACTATATTAGGAGAAAACCTCCGTTTAAAGCATTGTATGAAAATATTCAAACATACATATTATACTAATAATTGCTATACATACATATATTACTAAACATTTACATATATACATACATATATACATAAATTTTACTCGAACAACTGCGGTAAATTATTCTACTTTTCGCGGTCTTTTCGCACTGCGTACATATTTTCCGCACAAAAATATACTACGTGATATCCATACATACATATATACATACACTTAAAAGAATACCTGCGGTATATTTTTTCCTTTTCGCGGTCCTTTCGCACTGCGTACATATATACACGCTCAGGTATACAAAAATACATTAGTACTTCGCTTCAAAGTCCACATTGGCAAATATTCCGCAATACCCCTTGTTCTTTGTTAAACAAAAACTAGTAGGATTGCATATATACATATAATATTCTAAGTCCACATCGGCACATATTCGCAATACCCCTTGTTCTTTGACCAACAAAAACAAGCAGGATTGCGCAAAAATATTTAAACATAATATATTACATAAATACAGATGTACATATGTACAAAGTGCATTGATCTCTAAGACGAGCTCTCAATTGCGCATAACGTCAAGTACATATGTATCAGCTGATCCACTTATAGGTATACCCTATAGGAATTACGGACACAAATACAAATAAAAGTAAAAATAAAAAATATTTGCGTTTAATATTAATCAATTAAATAATATTAAAGGAAAAAAAGCGATAAAACACGAAATACGCGTAATATATTCATTTCATATAATAAAAGCTCGTATTATCATAAAAGAGTTAAGTACTCATACGAGTTTAAAAAAGTTATTAATTTGTTAATTTTTAAAAGAACAAAAGCCAAAAACCCTTATTTTCTTACAAGAGGTTTCAAATACATATATTTCTTACATTGAAAATATTTTATTTTATTTCGGCGCATCTCTTAAATGAGCTCACACTCGAAAGACTCTAAAACAACTCAGTTGCTAAAAATTCCAAAAATGATTTCTGACGAAAGAAGTCCATGTACACCTGCAGAAGCTACACGCTCAAAGCAAGGTGCTACAAAGCAAAAAAGGGGGAAAGACTTTACATACAGTAAATTCATTGCTGAGAGTGACAGCTTAATAAGATACTGCACTCGATTTTCTTCTTCTCCGATTCAAGATAATTCTGAATCGGTATTAGAAATCAAAAAAGACAATCTTGACAATTTTTGGTCAGGTCTCCAAGCTGCATATGACGCAATAGTAGAATCTGACGAATCAGATCTACCAGAAAATTTCAAATCTTCAGCTTACGCGAAATACGAAAACTGCTTAGACCAATTCGAAGAAACTAAAGCAATGATTTTCGATCAACTTAAGCTAATAAAAGCAATTGCACCTACTCCAAATCAGCGAGTAGAGCTGCCACAAGTACAAAGTCATGAGGCAAGTTCAGGCATCCATCTCAAGGTGCCCACATGTGATACAGAAATATTTCATGGTGGCTATGAACAATGGCCGTCCTTGCGGGACATGTTTACAGCCGTTTACATTAACCACCCAAAATTAACAAATGCGCAAAAATTGTATCACCTCCGATACAAAACAAAAGGTCAAGCAGGCGTCATAGTCAAACAGTTCGCACTAAATGACCATAATTTCAATCTGGCTTGGGAAGCTCTAAAAGCGAGATACGAAAATGAAAGAATATTGGTCGATAAGCAAGTAACGATACTAATGAACTTGCCTAAAATTCAGAAAGAAACAAGTGATGAATTTATTAGATTACAATCCACTGTTTCTAATTATTTGTCGGTTTTATCGACACAAAATATTCCCACAGACAGCTGGGACCCTATTCTGGTAAATATATGCACCGCGGCATTACCAGAAAAATCGTTACTTTTGTGGGAGCAATCGCTCTCATCTCGGAAAAAATGCCCAACGTGGCAGCAAATGAAAGAATTTCTAACTACCCAATATGAAATAGCAGAAAGGGTAGACAAAAAACTAGTTAGAACTAAAAACGTTCAAAACGACGTCAATAGAAGCTTTAATAGACCCCAAACCAGTAGCAATAACCCTTTAAATAGAAGTTTTTTTAAAAATCAATCGTTCACGTCAGAACAGTATAAACAAACGTCATGCGAACTGTGTACAGGAGGGCATAAACTTAAATCTTGCGATAAATTCAAAAAAATTAAATATTGTCGATAGGAACAATTTTGTGAGACCAAAAAGACTTTGTACAAATTGCCTATCACATGCACATACACCCAAAGAGTGCGAAAGCAAATTTAATTGCGTTTATTGTCATAAACGACATCATTCAATGCTGCATTACAACACATTTTCCAGCTCACCCCCAAACAGCGCAAATATGAAAAGAGCCACTGGTTTAGTTGCAACAGCAAATCCCGAAGTGCGAAATCCCGAAAATTGCCAAGAAGCACCATGCTGCTCAATGGCATTAAAAACCCAAACGCTACACAGCGAAAATCAAAGTAGAGTACTACTACCAACAGCAGTCGTCTCCATCGAACACCGAGGAGAGCTGTTTAAACTTAGGGCCTTAATAGACCAAGGATCACAACGATCTTTCATAGCGTCTTGGGCTCAAAATAGGCTACAACTGCCAACAAAACTAGCCAATTTTAAAATTACGGGAATGGGCGGAAGAGTAGTCCAAAACTCAAATAAAATCTGCCCCATTACCTTAATTTCCCCCAAGCGGATAAGCATATACAAGCAGAAGCTATAGTCTTACCGCAACTAACAAATATGCTTCCAAGCTATCATATAAATAGCAAGCATTGGCAAAAGGTTTCACACCTAAAGCTAGTAGATCCCAACTGCAACACTCCCGCTCAAATAGACCTTCTATTAGGCAGCGATCTCATACCACAGATAATACTCGAAGGTATTGAGAAAATTTCGAATACACTATTGGCACAAAATACTATTTTTGGGTGGATCCTAAGTGGACTAGTTTCGGAACCAGTTACCACCATGACCACTCAGATTGAGGAAATCATAAACGAATACCTCAATACACAATTGAAAAAATTTTGGGAGTTAGAAGAACTCCCCCCCATATCAATCACAACCCCTAAAACAACAATTTCCCAACACCATCGCCTTAGGTCACTCTCGCACCTCTGCAATACAGCAGTTTCAAAGTATGGAAAAAAACCTACTTAAAAAAGGCGAACTCAAACCAGTATATGATGGTGTGTTGGAAGAATATCTCCATTTAGACCAAATGGAGGAAGTAAGTCCATGCGAAAAAATCATAAATGGCAAATATTACTCTTTTTACTTGCCTCATCACGCAGTAGTAAAGCCAGACAAAAAAACAACTAAAGTAAGAGTTGTTTTTAATGCATCAAGATCTACTAGCTCCGGGAATTCCCTAGATGATATTCTATTTACACGCTCCAACCAGATTTAATGCTACTAGTTTTAAATTGGCGTATATTCAAATACGTATTTAACGGAGACGTCGAAAAAATGTATAGACAAATAGTCGTACATAAAGACGATCAAGATTTTCAGCGAATTATTTTCCGAAAATCTCCCAATAGTCCACTCCGCAACTACAAATTGAAAACAGTTACCTTTGGCGTCAACTGTGCTCCATATTTAGCCATTCGAACACTGCACGAATTGGCAGAAAACACCAAGTCAAAATTTCCTCTGGCAACCCAGGTGTTAAAAACACAAACGTATGTAGACGATATCCTGTCCGGAAGTCACAGTCTTCCACAAGCATACGAGTCACTAGCACAAGTGACACAAGCCCTCAAAACCGCAGGGTTTCCGTTAAAAAAGATAACGGCGAACCACCCTAATATCTTAAAGGATATACCTAAAGAAAATCTGTTAGACACTAATTTCCTTACATTCGAAAAGGAAAGTACAACAAAAACTCTGGGGATCCAATGGAACGCGATATCTGACCAGTTTTCATACACTACAGAGTCAATATCAGCATTATCCGACATAACAGAACGCCAAATTTTATCCTCTGTGGCAAAACTTTTCGACCACGCAGGATGGCTTTCGCCAATTATGATACAAGCGAAAATCTTGATACAAGAATTATGGCTAGACGGAACCGACTGGGACGAACAAGTGAAACCTCTTCGCTTAGAAAAATGGTCCCAGTTCGCAAACAATCTGGAAGACATTTCCCAGATACAAATCCCACGATGGGTAAACTATTTCCCCAAACACAAAGTCGAAATACACGGCTTCTGTGATGCCTCGGAGAAGGCATACTGTGCCACTATCTATGTGCGCACACAAAGCGATACTGCGACCACAAGCCACTTATTAGTAGCAAAAGCAAAGGTGGCTCCTTTAAAAACGCTAAGTCTACCTCGACTTGAGCTCTGTGGCGCGATACTACTCGCAAAATTAGCTTCCATGGTGCAGACCCATTTAAACATGAAGAAACATAGATTGTATCTCTGGTCCGATTCTGAAATTGTTCTAGCCTGGTTGGAAAAACCACCACATGCATGGAAGACGTACATTGCTAATCGAACGTCTCAAATACTTGACCTTGTGGGGTCAGCCACTTGGCGACATGTAGCCAGTGCTGACAATCCTGCTGATCTAGGTACAAGAGGATGCAAACCCCTGCATCTCGCCATCACCACCCTCTGGTGGAATGGCCCCCGATGGTTAACAGAATCTCCCGATTCTTGGCCACAATCGCCCATGCGCAATATAATAGCCCCAGAAAGTCGAAAAATCGACTCCTTTCACACAGCAGTGGATGATACTGACATCCTTGAGCGATTTTCATCGTTCTCCCGAGCCCTCAGAGTAATCGCCTATATGTTAATGTTCATAGAGCGACTTAAAATTAAAGTTAAGGGAGTTCCCTCAGAGTACCCCCAATGCGATACATTGACGCACCTGGAATTGCAAAAGGCAAAGGTCGCTCTAATCGCATCAACTCAAACGCGCTACTTCAGCCGCGATATAACACTATTAAGAGAATCAAAACCCATTGACAAAAGGAGTTCACTCTTAGTTCTTAACCCATTCTAGACACGAAAAGTCTGCTTCGTGCAAATGGTCGGCTTGCCAATTCAAGCCTCACGTATAATGAAAGGCTATGTGGCTGTCTTTGTCTGTTTTACGACAAAAGCAGTGCACCCCGAGCTATATACAAATCTGACTAAGGAGGCTTTTCTCGCGGCGCGGCTTCCCCTCAAAACTAATGAGCGATAACGGCAAAAAAACGGCTTTCTCAAAGGAGCACGCATTCTGGCCATACCTGAGCCAGGCGTGGGGTCGCTATCCCTATTAAATCGATGGGAAAGAATCAAAATTCTCCATCATGATTTCAGCCGCCGATGGAAGGAAGAGTACATCAAGGACCTTCAGAAAAGGTACCGATGGAAAACTCCAGAAAAGGCACCAAAGCTTGGAGACTGTGTTATCATACACGATGATTGTCTACCCCCCACAGAATGGCGGCTTGGCCGCATAGAAAAACTATATTACGGTTCCGACGGTCATATACGAGTAGTTGATCTCCGTACTCAAAGCGGAACGCTGACAAGGCCGCTCGTGAAATTATGTTTTCTGCCAACCGTATCTAATGACAAAACCGCAAATAACAAACAATCCGCCGATATTACCGCGACGCAAATGAACTAGTTGTATAACTAACCAATAAACCCGCAAATGACAAAACCGTTATAAACCAACCATTCTAGCCGCAATGATCGATCAAATTGACGATCCATTTCTGCCACATACCGTGGCACATTCGCCATAAATTTACATGCCACAAATGTATAATCATTCCAACTTCTTCATACAGATCAATATGGAAGTAGATATGGCAGCAACACCAACGCCAGCTGTGAGGTCCGCCATCAATGTGCCGCGCCCTGGGGCAACTCCAACCCCACGAACCGCAGCGGCAACCGTTCCTGCAACCGCTCCCCGCAATGGCGCGCGACCACTACCACCTTCATCAGCACCGGCAACGGTGCCGCAACGCAGCCGATGCCCACTGTGTCGACGCACACACCGGCTGCAACCCTGCAGCATTTTTCGAAGCATGCAGCCACCACAACGTCAGCAGGTTGCCCAAGTGCACGGGCACTGCCTCAACTGTTTGTCTACGGTCCACACGACATCGGAGTGTACGTCGGTTACGCTTTGCGAACTGTGCAATAGATAGCACCATACCATGCTGCACCGCACCCCAAAGCGGACCGTCGGGCGACAACTCGTCCCAAGCCGTAGATCGCAGCAGAGCAGCCATCCGGATCGCCCCTAAAGACAGGCAGCTCCACCTCTCTCCAGACCAAGGCGACAGGAGGCATCAACGCGGCGTCGGCAGCCCAGGCCAACATACCGCCGCTCCACTGGCCTCAGCAGTGTTGTTGCTACGCTGCAGCAACTACAGCGATTGCTAGGCTAGAATTCGCCTAGGGGGGCCGGGATGGCTAGACGAGTTACGCCTCCCCCCTCTATACACGCCACTGCGCGCCAACACACCACATCAACACGATCCACAACAGACATCACACCACTCAGACCACCCACACATACACATCACATCACACCACAACTCAACACTCAAAAGGGGCTAACAGAGGACCAAATCTTTCCTTTTTCGTTAGCGAATCGCACCGACGAGACGTCCGCAAGTTGCCCGTGTTTTTTCCGCAAGAGTACGAGCCGTATCCGTTTTTCTTATTTTTAAATAAAATAGCCAACAAAAGTGCAAAAGGTGAGTGCGCAAACGAAGTAATTAAAGCTGCCAAGGGCGCTGGGTAAAAATGTAATTTTCTTTAGTTTACAGTTCACCACCTTCATATTCAAATGTGTCGCAAAACTGAAATAATAGACAGTAGCATTTAATCCAATGGGATCGCAGTTTTTCTATAACCACATAAAAAGGGTCTTTAGCCCTTTTGATACTACACTATTAATTTTATTTCATGCGATTTTGTTTAGAAAGATATATTTGCTCTATACAAAGTCCAACACTCTAAGAAACGTTTTTACATTGTTGTCTGGTATGTTTTGTAATAAGTTCAACATGATGGCTGAGAAAATATACCTATCCACTGATTATCACCAAATATTAGAAGAAATATATGTATGTATATAGAAATCTATATCTATCTCGATTAGTTTTAGGTGATACAAACAACCGTTTGGTGAAAAAATTATACTCTGTTGCAACATGTTGCGAAAGAATAAAAATAATGCGAAAGAATTCAACATTCATTATTCGATTATTATTTGGTATCTTATTAACTTATGTTATTGATCATAGATTTATTTAGTGCCAATACTAATTTTTTCTCCGAAATGTTAACTTTAATAAAAAGAAGCTATTTAACTCAAACATGATATATGTGATATAAACTGAACCTTTGAAATAATTATGAGGCTGTGCGCCCGACCCCTCCTTGCCTGTAATCGTTCAACTTGTTTCGATCTAACAATTGGAAGCAAAAGTGAAGAGCTTGTAATCGTCGGCGTCTTATGCACAAATTGGTGTCCATATACACAAATAAGGGAACGATTAATACACATACAAACTTGTTTTATTTTTTTTTAATGAAATATTTTAGTTATCTTAGTAAATAAAATATGATATTAAAGTAACTGAATTGAGATCATCTAAGATGTCAATTAAAAAACAATTAAATTAAATTTAAGTTTCAGGATTCGAACGTAAATGCTCGTGTTCGCATTAAGCTTAACTCCTCCACGCTTACGACCTAAGCCACCTCAAAATCCTAACCACCCTAATATCCTAAAGGACATACCTAAAGAAAATCTGTTGGATACTAATTTCCTTAAATTCGAAAAGGAAAGTACAGCAAAAACTCTAGGAATCCAATGGAATGCGATATCTGACCAGTTTTCATACACTACAGAGTCAATATGAGCATTATCCGACATAACAGAACGCCAAATTTTATCCTCTGTGGCAAAACTTTTCGACCCCGCAGGATGGCTTTCGCCAATTATGATACAAGCGAAAATCTTGATACAAAAATTATGGCTAGACGGAACCGACTGGGACGAACAAGTGAAACCTCTTCGCCTAGAAAAATGGTCCCAGTTCGCAAACAATCTGGAAGACATTTCCCAGATACAAATCCCACGATGGGTGAACTATTTCCCCAAACACAAAGTCGAAATACACGGCTTCTGTGATGCCTCGGAGAAGGCATACTGTGCCACTATCTATGTGCGCACACAAAGCGATACTGCGACCACAAGCCACTTATTAGTAGCAAAAGCAAAGGTGGCTCCTTTAAAAACGCTAAGTCTACCTCGACTTGAGCTCTGTGGCGCGATACTACTCGCAAAATTAGCTTCCATGGTGCAGACCCATTTAAACATGAAGAAACATAGATTGTATCTCTGGTCCGATTCTGAAATTGTTCTAGCCTGGTTGGAAAAACCACCACATGCATGGAAGACGTACATTGCTAATCAAACGTCTCAAATACTTGACCTTGTGGGGTCAGCCACTTGGCGACATGTAGCCAGTGCTGACAATCCGGCTGATCTAGGTACAAGAGGATGCAAACCCCTGCATCTCGCCACCACCACCCTCTGGTGGAATGGCTTCCGATGGTTAACAGAATCTCCCGATTCTTGGCCACAATCGCCCATGCGCAATATAATAGCCCCAGAAAGTCGAAAAATCGACTCCTTTCATACAGCAGTGGAGGATACTGACATCCTTGAGCGATTTTCATCGTTCTCCCGAGCCCTCAGAGTAATCGCCTATATGTTAATGTTCATAGAGCGACTTAAAATTAAAGTTAAGGGAGTTCCCTCAGAGTACTCCCAATGCGATACATTGACGCACCTGGAATTGCAAACGGCAAAGGTCGCTCTAATCGCATCAACTCAAACGCGCTACTTCAGCCGCGATATAACACTATTAAGAGAATCAAAACCCATTGACAAAAGGAGTTCACTCTTAGTTCTTAACCCATTCCTAGACACGAAAGGTCTGCTTCGTGCGAATGGTCGGCTTGCCAATTCAAGCCTCACGTATAATGAACGCCATCCTCTAATCATACCAGAGAAATCTCGACTTGCCACTTTACTCCTCAATAATATCCACTTACTTATGCTCCACACAGAACATCGCCTAATGCAACATATAGTCCGCCAAGAGTTCTACATTCCCCGACTTAAGCCCCAAATAAAAAAATGCATTTTCATGTGCAAGATCTGCACTCTGCATAAGCAGAAGTTGCGAACGCAGATTATGGCAGCACTTCCACCGGAATGCTGTAACTTCGCTCTGTCTTTCACAGTCACAGGTGTCGATTTTGCTGGGCCTTTTCAAATAAAGGCGTCCATGCTAAGGTCGCCCACCATAATGAAAGGCTATGTGGCTGTCTTTGTCTGTTTTACGACAAAAGCAGTGCACCTCGAGCTATGTACAAATCTGAGTAAGGAGGCTTTTCTCGCGGCATTTGCTCGCTCAAAGCCCAAAGAGCCACTGAAAAACAGTTTGTGGATTTTATTAAACAAGTATCACCTGAAATTGTTCAGAAGTACGCTCCCCAAGGCATTAATTGGCAGTTTATCCCCCCAAGCGCTCCTCATATGGATGGTTTATGGGAATCAGCTGTAAAAAGTTTCAAATCCCACTTCAAAAAAGTAGCTGGAAATTATAAATTCAATTATGAAGAATTCACTACCTTATTAACCCGAATTGAAGCCGTTCTCAATTCACGGCCACTCACAACATTATCGCAAGATCCCTCCGACTTCACAGCCCTAACTCCAGGGCATTTTCTCAAAGGAGCACGCATTCTGGCCATACCTGAGCCAGGCGTGGGGTCGCTATCCCTATTAAATCGATGGGAAAGAATCAAAATTCTCCATCATGATTTCAGCCGCCGATGGAAGGAAGAGTACATCAAGGACCTTCAAAAAAGGTACCGATGGAAAACTCCAGAAAAGGCACCAAAGCTTGGAGACTGTGTTATCATACACGATGATTGTCTACCCCCCACAGAATGGCGGCTTGGCCGCATAGAAAAACTATATTACGGTTCCGACGGTCATATACGAGTAGTTGATCTCCGTACTCAAAGCGGAACGCTGACAAGGCCGCTCGTGAAATTATGTTTTCTGCCAACCGTATTTAATGACAAAACCGCAAATAACAAACAATCCGCCGATATTACCGCGACGCAAATGAACTAGTTGTATAACTAACCAATAAACCCGCAAATGACAAAACCGTTATAAACCAACCATTCTAACCGCAATGATCGATCAAATTGACGATCCATTTCTGCCACATACCGTGGCACATTCGCCATAAATTTACATGCCACAAATGTATAATCATTCCAACTTCTTCATACAGATCAATATGGAAGTAGATAGGGCAGCAACACCAACGCCAGCTGTGAGGTCCACCATCAATGTGCCGCGCCCTGGGGCAACTCCAACACCACGAACCGCAGCGGCAACCGTTCCTGCAACCGCTCCCCGTAATGGCGCGTGACCACTGCCACCTTCATCAGCACCGGCAACGGTGCCGCAACGCAGCCGATGCCCACTGTGTCGACGCACACACCGGCTGCAACACTGCAGCATTTTTCGAAGTATGCAGCCACCACAACGTCAGCAGGTTGCCCAAGTGCTCGGGCACTGCCTCAACTGTTTGTCTACGGTCCACACGACACCGGAGTGTACGTCGGTTACGCTTTGCCAACTGTGCAATAGACAGCACCATACCATGCTGCACCGCACCCCAAAGCGGACCGTCGGGCGACAACTCGTCCCAAGCCGTAGATCGCTGCAGAGCAGCCATCCGGATCGCCCCTGAAGACAGGCAGCTTTACCTCCCTCCAGACCAAGGCGACAGGAGGCATCAACGCGGCGTCGGCAGCCCAGGCCAACATACCGCCGCTCCACTGGCCTCAGCAGTGTTGTTGCTACGCTGCAGCAACTACAGCGATTGCTAGGCTAGAATTCGCCTAGGGGGGCCGGGATGGCTAGACGAGTTACGCCTCCCCCCTCTATACACGCCACTGCGCGCCAACACACCACATCAACACGATCCACAACAGACATCACACCACTCAGACCACCCACACATACACATCACATCACACCACAACTCAACACTCAAAAGGGGCTAACAGAGGACCAAATCTTTCCTTTTTCGTTAGCGAATCGCACCGACGAGACGTCCGCAAGTTGCCCGTGTTTTTTCCGCAAGAGTACGAGCCGTATCCGTTTTTCTTATTTTTAAACAAAATAGCCAACAAAAGTGCAAAAGGTGAGTGCGCAAACGAAGTAATTAAAGCTGCCAAGGGCGCTGGGTAAAAATGTAATTTTCTTTAGTTTACAGTTCACCACCTTCATATTCAAATGTGTCGCAAAACTGAAATAATAGACAGTAGCATTTAATCCAATGGGATCGCAGTTTTTCTATAACCACATAGAAAGGGTCTTTAGCCCTTTTGATACTACACTATTAATTTTATTTCATGCGATTTTTTTTAGAAAGATATTTTTGCTCTATACAAAGTCCAACACTCTAAGAAACGTTTTTACATTGTTGTCTGGTATATTTTGTAATAAGTTCAACACGATGGCTGAGAAAATATACCTATCCACTGATTATCACCAAATATTAGAAGAAATATATGTATGTATATAGAAATCTATATCTATCTCGATTAGTTTTAGGTGATACAAACAACCGTTTGGTGAAAAAATTATACTCTGTTGCAACATGTTTCGAAAGTATAAAAATAATGCGAAAAAATTCAACATTCATTATTCGATTATTATTTGGTATCTTATTAACTTCTGTTATTGATCATAGATTTATTTAGTGTCAATACTAATTTTTTCTCCGAAATGTTAATTTTAATAAAAAGAAGCTATTTAACTCAAACATGATATATGTGATATAAACTGAACCTTTGAAATAATTATGAGGCTGTGCGCCCGACCCCTCCTTGCCTGCGATCGTTCAACTTATTTCGATCTAACAATTGGAAGCAAAAATGAAGAGCTTGTAATCGTCGGCGTCTTATTGGTGTCCATATGCACAAGTAAGGGAACGATTAATACACATACAAACATGTTTTATTTTTTTTTAAATGAAATATTTTAGTTATCTTAGTAAATAAAATATGATATTAAAGTAACTGAATTGAGATCATCTAAGATGTCAATTAAAAAACAATTAAATTAAATTTAAGTTTCAGGACTCGAACGTAAATGCTCGTGTTCGCATTAAGCTTAACTCCTCCACGCTTACGACCTAAGCCAATTCAAAATCCTAACCACCCTAATATCCTAAAGGACGTACCTAAAGAAAATCTGTTGGATACTAATTTCCTTAAATTCGAAAAGGAAAGTACAGCAAAAACTCTAGGAATCCAATGGAATGCGATATCTGACCAGTTTTCATACACTACAGAGTCAATATGAGCATTATCCGACATAACAGAACGCCAAATTTTATCCTCTGTGGCAAAACTTTTCGACCCCGCAGGATGGCTTTCGCCAATTATGATACAAGCGAAAATCTTGATACAAGAATTATGGCTAGACGGAACCGACTGGGACGAACAAGTGAAACCTCTTCGCTTAGAAAAATGGTCCCAGTTCGCAAATAATCTGGAAGACATTTCCCAGATACAAATCCCACGATGGGTAAACTATTTCCCCAAACACAAAGTCGAAATACACGGCTTCTGTGATGCCTCGGAGAAGGCATACTGTGCCACTATCTATGTGCGCACACAAAGCGATACTGCGACCACAAGCCACTTATTAGTAGCAAAAGCAAAGGTGGCTCCTTTAAAAACGCTAAGTCTACCTCGACTTGAGCTCTGTGGCGCGATACTACTCGCAAAATTAGCTTCCATGGTGCAGACCCATTTAAACATGAAGAAACATAGATTGTATCTCTGGTCCGATTCTGAAATTGTTCTAGCGTGGTTGGAAAAACCACCACATGCATGGAAGACGTACATTGCTAATCGAACGTCTCAAATACTTGACCTTGTGGGGTCAGCCACTTGGCGACATGTAGCCAGTGCTGACAATCTTGCTGATCTAGGTACAAGAGGATGCAAACCCCTGCATCTCGCCACCACCACCCTCTGGTGGAATGGCCCCCGATGGTTAACAGAATCTCCCGATTCTTGGCCACAATCGCCCATGCGCAATATAATAGCCCCAGAAAGTCGAAAAATCGACTCCTTTCACACAGCAGTGGAGGATACTGACATCCTTAAGCGATTTTCATCGTTCTCCCGAGCCCTCAGAGTAATCGCCTATATGTTAATGTTCATAGAGCGACTTAAAATTAAAGTTAAGGGAGTTCCCTCAGAGTACCCCCAATGCGATACATTGACGCACCTGGAATTGCAAAAGGCAAAGGTCGCTCTAATCGCATCAACTCAAACGCGCTACTTCAGTCGCGATATAACACTATTAAGAGAATCAAAACCCATTGACAAAAGGAGTTCACTCTTAGTTCTTAACCCATTCCTAGACACGAAAAGTCTGCTTCGTGCAAATGTTCGGCTTGCCAATTCAAGCCTCACGTATAATGAACGCCATCCTCTAATCATACCAGAGAAATCTCGACTTGCCACTTTACTCCTCAATTATATCCACTTACTTATGCTCCACGCAGAACATCGCCTTATGCAACATATAGTCCGCCAAGAGTTCTACATTCCCCGACTTAAGCCCCAAATAAAAAAATGCATTTTCATGTGCAAGATCTGCACTCTGCATAAGCAGAAGTTGCGAACGCATATAATGGCAGCACTTCCACCGGAATAAAGGCGTCCATGCTAAGGTCGCCCACCATAATGAAAGGCTATGTGGCTGTCTTTGTCTGTTTTACGACAAAAGCAGTGCACCTCGAGCTATGTACAAATCTGAGTAAGGAGGCTTTTCTCGCGGCATTTGCTCGCTCAAAGCCCAAAGAGCCACTGAAAAACAGTTTGTGGATTTTATTAAACAAGTATCACCTGAAATTGTTCAGAAGTACGCTCCCCAAGGCATTAATTGGCAGTTTATCCCCCCAAGCGCTCCTCATATGGGTGGTTTATGGGAATCAGCTGTAAAAAGTTTCAAATCCCACTTCAAAAAAGTAGCTGGAAATTATAAATTCAATTATGAAGAATTCACTACCTTATTAACCCGAATTGAAGCCGTTCTCAATTCACGGCCACTCACAACATTATCGCACGATCCCTCCGACTTCACAGCCCTAACTCCAGGGCATTTTCTCAAAGGAGCACCCATTCTGGCCATACCTGAGCCAGGCGTGGGGTCGCTATCCCTATTAAATCGATAAGAAAGAATCAAAATTCTCCATCATGATTTCAGCCGCCGATGGAAGGAAGAGTACATCAAGGACCTTCATAAAAGGTACCGATGGAAAACTCCAGAAAAGCACCAAAGCTTGGAGACTGTGTTATCATACACGATGATTGTCTACCCCCCACAGAATGGCGGCTTGGCCGTATAGAAAAACTATATTCCGGTTCCGACGGTCATATACGAGTAGTTGATCTCCGTACTCAAAGCGGAACCGTATCTAATGACAAAACCGCAAATAACAAACAATCCGCCGATATTACCGCGACGCAAATGAACTAGTTGTATAACTAACCAATAAACCCGCAAATGACAAAACCGTTATAAACCAACCATTCTAACCGCAATGATCGATCAAATTGACGATCCATTCCTGTCACATACCGTGGCACATTCGCCATAAATTTACATGCCACAAATGTATAATCAACTTCTACAGATCAATATGGAAGTAGATATGGCAGCAACACCAACGCCAGCTTAGAGGTCCGCCATCAATGTGCCGCGCCCTGGGGCAACTCCAACACCACGAACCGCAGCGGCAACCGTTCCTGCAACCGCTCCCCGTAATGGCGCGCGACCACTACCACCTTCATCAGCACCGGCAACGGTGCCGCAACGCAGCCGATGCCCACTGTGTCGACGCACACACCGGCTGCAACACTGCAGCATTTTTCGAAGTATGCAGCCACCACAACGTCAGCAGGTTGCCCAAGTGCACGGGCACTGCCACAACTGTTTATCTACGGTCCACACGACACCGGAGTGTACGTCGGTTACGCTTTGCCAACTGTGCAATAGACAGCACCATACCATGCTGCACCTCACCCCACAGCGGACCGTCGGGCTACAACTCGTCCCAAGCCGTAGATCGCAGCAGAGCAGCCATCCGGATCGCCCCTGAAGACAGGCAGCTCCACCTCCCTCCAGACCAAGGCGACAGGAGGCATCAACGCGGCGTCGGCAGCCCAGGCCAACATACCGCCGCTCCACTGGCCTCAGCAGTGTTGTTGCTACGCTGCAGCAACTACAGCGATTGCTAGGCTAGAATTCGCCTAGGGGGGCCGGGATGGCTAGACGAGTTACGCCTCCCCCCTCTATACACGCCACTGCGCGCCAACACACCACATCAACACGATTCACAACAGACATCACACCACTCAGACCACCCACACATACACATCACATCACACCACAACTTTACACAACTCAACACTCAAAAGGGCTAACAGAGGACCAAATCTTTCCTTTTTCGTTAGCGAATCGCACCGACGAGACGTCCGCAAGTTGCCCGTGTTTTTTCCGCAAGAGTACGAGCCGTATCCGTTTTTCTTATTTTTAAATAAAATAGCCAACAAAAGTGCAAAAGGTGAGTGCGCAAACGAAGTAATTAAAGCTGCCAAGGGCGCTGGGTAAAAATGTAATTTTCTTTAGTTTACAGTTCACCACCTTCATATTCAAATGTGTCGCAAAACTGAAATAATAGACAGTAGCATTTAATCCAATGGGATCGCAGTTTTTCTATAACCACATAAAAAGGGTCTTTAGCCCTTTTGATACTACACTATTAATTTTATTTCATGCGATTTTTTTTAGAAAGATATTTTTGCTCTATACAAAGTCCAACACTCTAAGAAACGTTTTTACATTGTTGTCTGGTATGTTTTGTAATAAGTTCAACATGATGGCTGAGAAAATATACCTATCCACTGATTATCACCAAATATTAGAAGAAATATATGTATGTATATAGAAATCTATATCTATCTCGATTAGTTTTAGGTGATACAAACAACCGTTTGGTGAAAAAATTATACTCTGTTGCAACATGTTGCGAAAGTATAAAAATAATGCGAAAGAATTCAACATTCATTATTCGATTATTATTTGGTATCTTATTAACTTCTGTTATTGATCATAGATTTATTTAGTGTCAATACTAATTTTTTCTCCGAAATGTTAATTTTAATAAAAAGAAGCTATTTAACTCAAACATGATATATGTGATATAAACTGAACCTTTGAAATAATTATGAGGCTGTGCGCCCGACCCCTCCTTGCCTGCGATCGTTCAACTTATTTCGATCTAACAATTGGAAGCAAAAATGAAGAGCTTGTAATCGTCGGCGTCTTATTGGTGTCCATATGCACAAGTAAGGGAACGATTAATACACATACAAACATGTTTTATTTTTTTTTAAATGAAATATTTTAGTTATCTTAGTAAATAAAATATGATATTAAAGTAACTGAATTGAGATCATCTAAGATGTCAATTAAAAAACAATTAAATTAAATTTAAGTTTCAGGACTCGAACGTAAATGCTCGTGTTCGCATTAAGCTTAACTCCTCCACGCTTACGACCTAAGCCAATTCAAAATCCTAACCACCCTAATATCCTAAAGGACGTACCTAAAGAAAATCTGTTGGATACTAATTTCCTTAAATTCGAAAAGGAAAGTACAGCAAAAACTCTAGGAATCCAATGGAATGCGATATCTGACCAGTTTTCATACACTACAGAGTCAATATGAGCATTATCCGACATAACAGAACGCCAAATTTTATCCTCTGTGGCAAAACTTTTCGACCCCGCAGGATGGCTTTCGCCAATTATGATACAAGCGAAAATCTTGATACAAGAATTATGGCTAGACGGAACCGACTGGGACGAACAAGTGAAACCTCTTCGCTTAGAAAAATGGTCCCAGTTCGCAAATAATCTGGAAGACATTTCCCAGATACAAATCCCACGATGGGTAAACTATTTCCCCAAACACAAAGTCGAAATACACGGCTTCTGTGATGCCTCGGAGAAGGCATACTGTGCCACTATCTATGTGCGCACACAAAGCGATACTGCGACCACAAGCCACTTATTAGTAGCAAAAGCAAAGGTGGCTCCTTTAAAAACGCTAAGTCTACCTCGACTTGAGCTCTGTGGCGCGATACTACTCGCAAAATTAGCTTCCATGGTGCAGACAGATTTAAACATGAAGAAACATAGATTGTATCTCTGGTCCGATTCTGAAATTGTTCTAGCCTGGTTGGAAAAACCACCACATGCATGGAAGACGTACATTGCTAATCGAACGTCTCAAATACTTGACCTTGTGGGGTCAGCCACTTGGCGACATGTAGCCAGTGCTGACAATCCTGCTGATCTAGGTACAAGAGGATGCAAACCCCTGCATCTCGCCACCAGCACCCTCTGGTGGAATGGCCCCCGATGGTTAACAGAATCTCCCGATTCTTGGCCACAATCGCCCATGCGCAATATAATAGCCCCAGAAAGTCGAAAAATCGACTCCTTTCACACAGCAGTGGAGGATACTGACATCCTTAAGCGATTTTCATCGTTCTCCCGAGCCCTCAGAGTAATCGCCTATATGTTAATGTTCATAGAGCGACTTAAAATTAAAGTTAAGGGAGTTCCCTCAGAGTACCCCCAATGCGATACATTGACGCACCTGGAATTGCAAAAGGCAAAGGTCGCTCTAATCGCATCAACTCAAACGCGCTACTTCAGCCGCGATATAACACTATTAAGAGAATCAAAACCCATTG
Source organism: Bactrocera oleae (assembly GCF_042242935.1). NCBI lineage: Eukaryota > Metazoa > Arthropoda > Insecta > Diptera > Tephritidae > Bactrocera > Bactrocera oleae. The sequence continues at coordinate 50,156,985 of NC_091537.1, read as the reverse complement.
ACAAAAGGAGTTCACTCTTAGTTCTTAACCCATTCCTAGACACGAAAAGTCTGCTTCGTGCAAATGGTCGGCTTGCCAATTCAAGCCTCACGTATAATGAACGCCATCCTCTAATCATACCAGAGAAATCTCGACTTGCCACTTTACTCCTCAATTACATCCACTTACTTATGCTCCACGCAGAACATCGCCTTATGCAACATATAGTCCGCCAAGAGTTCTACATTCCCCGACTTAAGCCCCAAATAAAAAAATGCATTTTCATGTGCAAGATCTGCACTCTGCATAAGCAGAAGTTGCGAACGCAGTTAATGGCAGCACTTCCACCGGAATAAAGGCGTCCATGCTAAGGTCGCCCACCATAATGAAAGGCTATGTGGCTGTCTTTGTCTGTTTTACGACAAAAGCAGTGCACCTCGAGCTATGTACAAATCTGAGTAAGGAGGCTTTTCTCGCGGCATTTGCTCGCTCAAAGCCCAAAGAGCCACTGAAAAACAGTTTGTGGATTTTATTAAACAAGTATCACCTGAAATTGTTCAGAAGTACGCTCCCCAAGGCATTAATTGGCAGTTTATCCCCCCAAGCGCTCCTCATATGGGTGGTTTATGGGAATCAGCTGTAAAAAGTTTCAAATCCCACTTCAAAAAAGTAGCTGGAAATTATAAATTCAATTATGAAGAATTCACTACCTTAATAACCCGAATTGAAGCCGTTCTCAATTCACGGCCACTCACAACATTATCGCACGATCCCTCCGACTTCACAGCCCTAACTCCAGGGCATTTTCTCAAAGAAGCACCCATTCTGGCCATACCTGAGCCAGGCGTGGGGTCGCTATCCCTATTAAATCGATGGGAAAGAATCAAAATTCTCCATCATGATTTTAGCCGCCGATGGAAGGAAGAGTACATCAAGGACCTTCATAAAAGGTACCGATGGAAAACTCCAGAAAAGCACCAAAGCTTGGAGACTGTGTTATCATACACGATGATTGTCTACCCCCCACAGAATGGCGGCTTGGCCGCATAGAAAAACTATATTCCGGTTCCGACGGTCATATACGAGTAGTTGATCTCCGTACTCAAAGCGGAACGCTGACAAGGCCGCTCGTGAAATTATGTTTTCTGCCAACCGTATCTAATGACAAAACCGCAAATAACAAACAATCCGCCGATATTACCGCGACGCAAATGAACTAGTTGTATAACTAACCAATAAACCCGCAAATGACAAAACCGTTATAAACCAACCATTCTAGCCGCAATGATCGATCAAATTGACGATCCATTTCTGCCACATACCGTGGCACATTCGCCATAAATTTACATGCCACAAATGTATAATCATTCCAACTTCTTCATACAGATCAATATGGAAGTAGATATGGCAGCAACACCAACGCCAGCTGTGAGGTCCGCCATCAATGTGCCGCGCCCTGGGGCAACTCCAACCCCACGAACCGCAGCGGCAACCGTTCCTGCAACCGCTCGCCGTAATGGCGCGCGACCATTACCACCTTCATCAGCACCGGCAACGGTGCCGCAACGCAGCCGATGCCCACTGTGTCGACGCACACACCGGCTGCAACACTGCAGCATTTTTCGAAGCATGCAGCCACCACAACGTCAGCAGGTTGCCCAAGTGCACGGGCACTGCCTCAACTGTTTGTCTACGGTCCACACGACACCGGAGTGTACGTCGGTTACGCTTTGCGAACTGTGCAATAGATAGCACCATACCATGCTACACCGCACCCCAAAGCGGACCGTCGGGCGACAATTCGTCCCAAGCCGTAGATCGCAGCAGAGCAGCCATCCGGATCGCCCCTAAAGACAGGCAGCTCCACCTCTCTCCAGACCAAGGCGACAGGAGGCATCAACGCGGCGTCGGCAGCCCAGGCCAACATACCGCCGCTCCACTGGCCTCAGCAGTGTTCTTGCTACGCTGCAGCAACTACAGCGATTGCTAGGCTAGAATTCACCTAGGGGGGCCGGGATGGCTAGATAAGTTACGCCTCCCCCCTCCATACACGCCACTGCGCGCCAACACACCACATCAACACGATCCACAACAGACATCACATCACTCAGACCACCCACACATACACATCACATCACACCACAACTCTACACAACTCAACACTCAAAAGGGGCTAACAGAGGACCAAATCTTTCCTTTTTCGTTAGCGAATCGCACCGACGAGACGTCCGCAAGTTGCCCGTGTTTTTTCCGCAAGAGTACGAGCCGTACCCGTTTTTCTTATTTTTAAATAAAATAGCCAACAAAAGTGCAAAAGGTGAGTGCGCAAACGAAGTAATTAAATATTGGTCCTTCGAGCCATAGTGAGCGGCACTATGGAGTGAATAAAAGAAAAAAAAAAAACTATAAATTCGAGAAAAAAAAACAAAAAGAAAAAAAGTGCTGTGAGAAACAAAGTGTGGCTAAACGTTAAAATACACAGGAAAAAAAAAGGCATAAGTGCTGTGTAGTGCAGTGAAACAAAACTTATATACACATACAGAAAAAAAAAAAAAAAAGGCTCTACATAGATAGAAGTGCAGTGCAGTGGAGTGACATACATATACACATAGAAAACAAAAAAAAAAAAAAAAAGAACAGAAGAAGGTGAGTGAAGTGGAGTGGCACACGCATATATACATAACAAAAAAAAAAAAGCAAGAAAAATCAACAACGTACGCGAAATAATCAAAAAGACAGAACGGGCGCGAATTTCAACAAAAAACAACAAAAATACATACACAAAAAGACAGAACGGGCGCGAACTAAATAAATAAAAAAACCGTACCAGCAAACAACAACAACCACTCCAGCTCACTAAAATCACCCACCGCAGCCAAGCAGCAAAGGACTGGGCAACAACGAAAGGCACACGCACAGGCGCATAGTTAAAATATTGTGCCCAAAACCCTTTGGCGGAAACCCCAAAGTGAGTCGTATCGATTCCATTTAGTATATGTATATATCCTCTTATTGTATGTATGTTGAAATTTATGCCTTTGCGGTTTATTTTTTACAAAAATCCGTCTTAATAAAGGCAATAATAAAAAAAAGCGGTTACCAAACTGTTTCTATATTTCGGTTTCTTTCCCGGTAAAAACCAAAATACCGCTAAGATATAAAACAGTTTGGTAAAAAATATATATCCAACGAACTCTTGATTACTTAATGTATATAAATATATACATACATACTATATTAGGAGAAAACCTCCGTTTAAAGCATTGTATGAAAATATTCAAACATACATATTATACTAATAATTGCTATACATACATATATTACTAAACATTTACATATATACATACACATATACATAAATTTTACTCGAACAACTGCGGTAAATTATTCTACTTTTCGCGGTCTTTTCGCACTGCGTACATATATTCCGCACAAAAATATACTACGTGATATCCATACATACATATATACATACACTTAAAAGAATACCTGCGGTATATTTTTTCCTTTTCGCGGTCCTTTCGCTCTGCGTACATATATACACGCTCAGGTATACAATAATACATTAGTACTTCGCTTCAAAGTCCACATTGGCAAATATTCCGCAATACCCCTTGTTCTTTGTTAAACAAAAACTAGTAGGATTGCATATATACATATAATATTCTAAGTCCACATCGGCACATATTCGCAATACCCCTTGTTCTTTGACCAACAAAAACAAGCAGGATTGCGCAAAAATATTTAAACATAATATATTACATAAATACAGATGTACATATGTACAAAGTGCATTGATCTCTAAGACGAGCTCTCAATTGCGCATAACGTCAAGTACATATGTATCAGCTGATCCGCTTATAGGTATACCCTATAGGAATTACGGACACATAATACTTACAAATAAAAGTAAAAATAAAAAATATTTGCGTTTAATATTAATCAATTAAATAATATTAAAGGAAAAAAGCGATAAAACACGAAATACGCGTAATATATTCATTTCATATAATAAAAACTCGTATTATCATAAAAGAGTTAAGTACTCATACGAGTTTAAAAAAGTTATTAATTTGTTAATTTTTAAAAAAACAAAAGCCAAAAACCCTTATTTTCTTAAAAGAGGTTTCAAATACATATATTTCTTACATTGAAAATATTTTATTTTATTTCGGCGCATCTCTTAAATGAGCTCAGACTCGAAAGATTCTAAAACAACTCAGTTGCTAAAAATTCCAAAAATGATTTCTGACGAAAGAAGTCCATGTACACCTGCAGAAGCTACACGCTCAAAGCAAGGTGCTACAAAGCAAAAAAGGGGGAAAGACATTACATACAGTAAATTCATTGCTGAGAGTGACAGCTTAATAAGATACTGCACTCGATTTTCTTCTTCTCCGATTCAAGATAATTCTGAATCGGTATTAGAAATCAAAAAAGACAATCTTGACAATTTTTGGTCACGTCTCCAAGCTGCATATGACGCAATTGTAGAATCTGACGAATCAGATCTACCAGAAAATTTCAAATCTTCAACTTACGCGAAATACGAAAACTGCTTAGACCAATTCGAAGAAACTAAAGCAATGATTCAACGATCAACTTAAGCTAATAAAAGCAATTGCACCTACTCCAAATCAGCGAGTAGAGCTGCCACAAGTACAAAGTCATGAGGCAAGTTCAGGCATCCATCTCAAGGTGCCCACATGTGATACAGAAATATTTCATGGTGGTTATGAACAATGGCCGTCCTTCCGGGACATGTTTACAGCCGTTTACATTAACCACCCAAAATTAACAAATGCGCAAAAATTGTATCACCTCCGATACAAAACAAAAGGTCAAGCAGGCGTCATAGTCAAACAGTTCGCACTAAATGACGATAATTTCAATCTGGCTTGGGAAGCTCTAAAAGCGAGATACGAAAATGAAAGAATATTGGTCGATAAGCAAGTAACGATACTAATGAACTTGCCTAAAATTCAGAAAGAAACAAGTGATGAATTTATTAGATTACAATCCACTGTTTCTAATTGTTTGTCGGTTTTATCGACACAAAATATTCCCACAGACAGCTGGGACCCTATTCTGGTAAATATATGCACCGCGGCATTACCAGAAAAATCGTTACTTTTGTGGGAGCAATCGCTCTCATCTCGGAAAAAATGCCCAACGTGGCAGCAAATGAAAGAATTTCTAACTACCCAATATGAAATAGCAGAAAGGGTAGACAAAAAACTAGTTAGAACTAAAAACGTTCAAAACGACCTCAATAGAAGCTTTAATAGACCCCAAACCAGTAGCAATAACCCTTTAAATAGAAGTTTTTTTAAAAATCAATCGTTCACGTCAGAACAGTATAAACAAACGTCATGCGAACTGTGTACAGGAGGGCATAAACTTAAATCTTGCGATAAATTCAAAAAAATTAAATATTGTCGATAGGAACAATTTTGTGAGACCAAAAAGACTTTGTACAAATTGCCTATCACATGCGCATACACCCAAAGAGTGCGAAAGCAAATTTAATTGCGTTTATTGTCATAAACGACATCATTCAATGCTGCATTACAACACATTTTCCAGCTCACCCCCAAACAGCGCAAATATGAAAAGAGCCACTGGTTTAGTTGCAACAGCAAATCCCGAAGTGCGAAATCCCGAAAATTGCCAAGAAGCACCATGCTGCTCAATGGCATTAAAAACCCAAACGCTACACAGCGAAAATCAAAGTAGAGTACTACTACCAACAGCAGTCGTCTCCATCGAACACCGAGGAGAGCTGTTTAAACTTAGGGCCTTAATAGACCAAGGATCACAACGATCTTTCATAGCGTCTTGGGCTCAAAATAGGCTACAACTGCCAATAAAACTAGCCAATTTTAAAATTACGGGAATGGGCGGAAGAGTAGTCCAAAACTCAAATAAAATCTGCCCCATTACCTTAATTTCCCCCCAAGCGGATAAGCATATACAAGCAGAAGCTATAGTCTTACCGCAACTAACAAATATGCTTCCAAGCTATCATATAAATAGCAAGCATTGGCAAAAGGTTTCACACCTAAAGCTAGCAGATCCCAACTGCAACACTCCCGCTCAAATAGACCTTCTATTAGGCAGCGATCTCATACCACAGATAATACTCGAAGGTATTGAGAAAATTTCGAATACACTATTGGCACAAAATACTATTTTTGGGTGGATCCTAAGTGGACTAGTTTCGGAACCAGTTACCACCATGACCACTCAGATTGAGGAAATCTCAAACGAATACCTCAATTCACAATTGAAAAAATTTTGGGAGTTAGAAGAACTCCCCCCCATATCAATCACAACCCCTAAAACAACAATTTCCCAACACCATCGCCTTAGGTCACTCTCGCACCTCTGCAATACAGCAGTTTCAAAGTATGGAAAAAAACCTACTTAAAAAAGGCGAACTCAAACCAGTATATGATGGTGTGTTGGAAGAATATCTCCATTTAGACCAAATGGAGGAAGTAAGTCCATGCGAAAAAATCATAAATGGCAAATATTACTCTTTTTACTTGCCTCATCACGCAGTAGTAAAGCCAGACAAAAAAACAACTAAAGTAAGAGTTGTTTTTAATGCATCAAGATCTACTAGCTCGGGGAATTCCCTAGATGATATTCTATTTACACGCTCCAACCAGATTTAATGCTACTAGTTTTAAATTGGCGTATATTCAAATACGTATTTAACGGAGACGTCGAAAAAATGTATAGACAAATAGTCGTACATAAAGACGATCAAGATTTTCAGCGAATTATTTTCCGAAAATCTCCCAATAGTCCACTCCGCAACTACAAATTGAAAACAGTTACCTTTGGCGTCAACTGTGCTCCATATTTAGCCATTCGAACACTGCACGAATTGGCAGAAAACACCAAGTCAAAATTTCCTCTGGCAACCCAGGTGTTAAAAACACTAACGTATGTAGACGATATCCTGTCCGGAAGTCACAGTCTTCCACAAGCATACGAGTCACTAGCACAAGTGACACAAGCCCTCAAAACCGCAGGGTTTCCGTTAAAAAAGATAACGGCGAACCACCCTAATATCTTAAAGGATATACCTAAAGAAAATCTGTTAGACACTAATTTCCTTACATTCGAAAAGGAAAGTACAACAAAAACTCTGGGGATCCAATGGAACGCGATATCTGACCAGTTTTCATACACTACAGAGTCAATATCAGCATTATCCGCTATAACAAAACGCCAAATTTTATCCTCTGTGGCAAAACTTTTCGACCCCGCAGGATGGCTTTCGCCAATTATGATACAAGCGAAATTCTTGATAGAAGAATTATGGCTAAACGGAACCGACTGGGACGAACAAGTGAAACCTCTTCGCTTAGAAAAATGGTCCCAGTTCGCAAACAATCTGGAAGACATTTCCCAGATACAAATCCCACGATGGGTAAACTATTTCCCCAAACACAAAGTCGAAATACACGGCTTCTGTGATGCCTCGGAGAAGGCATACTGTGCCACTATCTATGTGCGCACACAAAGCGATACTGCGACCACAAGCCACTTATTAGTAACAAAAGCAAAGGTGGCTCCTTTAAAAACGCTAAGTCTACCTCGACTTGAGCTCTGTGGCGCGATACTACTCGCAAAATTAGCTTCCATGGTGCAGACCCATTTAAACATGAAGAAACATAGATTGTATCTCTGGTCCGATTCTGAAATTGTTCTAGCTGGTTGGAAAAACCACCACATGCATGAAAGACGTACATTGCTAATCGAACGTCTCAAATACTTGACCTCGTGGGGTCAGCCACTTGGCGACATGGAGCCAGTGCTGACAATCCTGCTGATCTAGGTACAAGAGGATGCAAACCCCTGCATCTCGCCACCACCACCCTCTGGTGCAATGGCCCCCGATGGTTAACAGAATCTCCCGATTCTTGGCCACAATCGCCCATGCGCAATATAATAGCCCCAGAAAGTCGAAAAATCGACTCCTTTCACACAACAGTGGATGATACTGACATTCTCGAACGATTTTCATCGTTCCCACGAACACTCAGGGTAATCGCTTACATGCTAAAGTTCATAGAGCGACTTAAAATTAAAGTTAAGGGAGTTCCCTCAGAGTACCCCCAATGCGATACATTGACGCACCTGGAATTGCAAAAGGCAAAGGTCGCTCTAATCGCATCAACTCAAACGCGCTACTTCAGCCGCGATATAACACTATTAAGAGAATCAAAACCCATTGACAAAAGGAGTTCACTCTTAGTTCTTAACCCATTCCTAGACACGAAAGGTCTGCTTCGTGCGAATGGTCGGCTTGCCAATTCAAGCCTCACGTATAATGAACGCCATCCTCTAATCATACCAGAGAAATCTCGACTTGCCACTTTACTCCTCAATTATATCCACTTACTTATGCTCCACGCAGAACATCGCCTAATGCAACATATAGTCCGCCAAGAGTTCTATATTCCCCGACTTAAGCCCCAAATAAAAAAATGCATTTTCATGTGCAAGATCTGCACTCTGCGTAAGCAGAAGTTGCGAACGCAGATTATGGCAGCACTTCCACCGGAACGCTGTAACTTCGCTCTGCCTTTCACAGTCACAGGTGTCGATTTTGCTGGGCCTTTTCAAGTAAAGGCGTCCAAGCAGTGCACCTCGAGCTATGTACAAGTCTGACTAAGGAGGCTTTTCTCGCGGCATTTGCTCGCTTCGTCGGAAGACGCGGCTTCCCCTCAAAACTAATGAGCGATAACGGCAAAACCTTCATTGGAGCCCAAAGAGCCACTGAAAAACAGTTTGTGGATTTTATTAAACAAGTATCACCTGAAATTGTTCAGAAGTATGGTCCCCAAGGCATTAATTGGCAGTTTATCCCCCCAAGCGCTCCTCATATGGGTGGTTTATGGGAATCAGCTGTAAAAAGCTTCAAATCCCATTTTAAAAAGGTAGCTGGAAATTATAAATTCAATTATGAAGAAGTCACTACCTTATTAATCCGAATTGAAGCCGTTCTCAATTCACGGCCACTCACCCCACTCTCGCAAGATCCCTCCGACTTCACAGCCCTAACTCCAGGGCATTTTCTCAAAGGAGCACCCATTCTGGCCATACCTGAGCCAGGCGTGGGGTCGCTATCCCTATTAAATCGATGGGAAAGAATCAAAATTCTCCATCATGATTTCAGCCGCCGATGGAAGGAAGAGTACATCAAGGACCTTCATAAAAGGTACCGATGGAAAACTCCAGAAAAGCACCAAAGCTTGGAGACTGTGTTATCATACACGATGATTGTCTACCCGCCACAGAATGGCGGCTTGGCCGCATAGAGAAACTATATTACGGTTCCGACGGTCATATACGAGTAGTTGATCTCCGTACTCAAAGCGGAACGCTGACAAGGCCGCTCGTGAAATTATGTTTTCTGCCAACCGTATCTAATGACAAAACCAAATGAACGAGCAAATGAACTAGTTGTATAACTAACCAATAAACCCGCAAATGACAAAACCGTTATAAACCAACCATTCTAACCGCAATGATCGATCAAATTGACGATCCATTTCTGCCACATACCGTGGCACATTCGCCATAAATTTACATGCCACAAATGTATAATCATTCCAACTTCTTCATATAGATCAATATGGAAGTAGATATGGCAGCAATACCAACGCCAGCTGTGAGGTCCGCCATCAATGTGCCGCGCCCTGGGGCAACTCCAACACCACGAACCGCAGCGGCAACCGTTCCTGCCACCGCTCCCTGTAATGGCGCGCGACCACTACCACCTTCATCAGCACCGGCAACGGTGCCGCAACGCAGCCGATGCCCACTGTGTCGACGCACACACCGGCTGCAACACTGCAGCATTTTTCGAAGTATGCAGCCACCACAACGTCAGCACTTTGCCCAAGTGCACGGGCACTGCCTCAACTGTTTGTCTACGGTCCACACGACACCGGAGTGTACGTCGGTTACGCTTTGCCAACTGTGCAATAGACAGCACCATACCATGCTGCATCGCACCCCAAAGCAGACCGTCGGGCGACAACTCGTCCCAAGCCGTAGATCGCAGCAGAGCAGCCATCCGGATCGCCCCTGAAGACAGGCAGCTCCACCTCCCTCCAGACCAAGGCGACAGGAGGCATCAACGCGACGTCGGCAGCCCAGGCCAACATACGGCCGCTCCACTGGCCTCAGCAGTGTTGTTGCTACGCTGCAGCAACTACAGCGATTGCTAGGCTAGAATTCGCCTAGGGGGGTCGGGATGGCTAGACGAGTTACGCCTCCCCCCTCTATACACGCCACTGTGCGCCAACACACCACATCAACACGATCCACAACAGACATCACACCACTCAGACCACCCACACATACACATCACATCACACCACAACTCTACACAACTCAACACTCAAAAGGGGCTAACAGAGGACCAAATCTTTCCTTTTTCGTTAGCGCATCGCACCGACGAGACGTCCGCAAGTTGCCCTTGTTTTTTCCGCAAGAGTACGAGCCGTATCCGTTTTTCTTATTTTTAAATAAAATAGCCAACAAAAGTGCAAAAGGTGAGTGCGCAAACGAAGTAATTAAAGCTGCCAAGGGCGCTGGGTAAAAATGTAATTTTCTTTAGTTTACAGTTCACCATATTCATATTCAAATGTGTCGCAAAACTGAAATAATAGACAGTAGCATTTAATCCAATGGGATCGCAGTTTTTCTATAACCACATAAAAAGGGTCTTTAGCCCTTTTGATACTACACTATTAATTTTATTTCATGCGATTTTTTTAGAAAGATATTTTTGCTCTATACAAAGTCGAACACTCTAAGAAACGTTTTTACATTGTTGTCTGGTATGTTTTGTAATAAGTTCAACATGATGGCTGAGAAAATATACCTATCCACTGATTATCACCAAATATTAGAAGAAATATATGTATGTATATAGAAATCTATATCTATCTCGATTAGTTTTAGGTGATACAAACAACCGTTTGGAGAAAAAATTATACTCTGTTGCAACATGTTGCGAAAGTATAAAAATAATGCGAAAGAGTTCAACATTCATTATTCGATTATTATTTGGTATCTTATTAACTTCTGTTATTGATCATAGATTTATTTAGTGTCAATACTAATTTTTTCTCCGAAATGTTAATTTTAATAAAAAGAAGCTATTTAACTCAAACATGATATATGTGATATAAACTGAACCTTTGAAATAATTATAAGGCTGTGCGCCCGACCCCTCATTGCCTGCGATCGTTCAACTTATTTCGATCTAACAATTGGAAGCAAAAATGAAGAGCTTGTAATCGTCGGCGTCTTATTGGTGTCCATATGCACAAGTAAGGGAACGATTAATACACATACAAACATGTTTTATTTTTTTTAAATGAAATATTTTAGTTATCTTAGTAAATAAAATATGATATTAAAGTAACTGAATTGAGATCATCTAAGATGTCAATTAAAAAACAATTAAATTAAATTTAAGTTTCAGGACTCGAACGTAAATGCTCGTGTTCGCATTAAGCTTAACTCCTCTACGCTTACGACCTAAGCCACCTCAAAAGTGAGAACGCGGCCGCTTTATCCACTTTTTTATTGTTATCCTTGGTCTATTAAATATTGTTAACGCGACGCACATATATGTAATAAATTAAATTTTTATATTATTATAAATTCTTAAATTTTTACCAAATTTTTTTTTTTTCTATTGTAAATCAACGGATTATTTGTAAATACAATTCATGGTTTTTTGTTTTGTAATATGCAAAAGTTAATAGGCATGCGAATCGATAATTCATATAAGAACATTCTTTGGGTGTATTTATAGCTATTTCACATATTGCGTGGTGTATTTCCGTAACGCTTCGAAGTTTTATCCTTTGATGTTCTCTCTTCTGAAATCTACAATTTAGTGCTTTTTAACATTTGCGCCTTCGCTATTCATTAACATTCTCTGGTTCTACGTACTTAGCTTTAGGTTTAGCAGTAAGTCAGTTTGTATTTTCTGTTTAGTTCGTATTTTAAAGATAAAGTGTAACAATAAAGTATTAGCTACGGCACTAGCCGAATTACCTCTACAATTGAATACTGTCGCTGTGCGGCTTAGTTAGAATCCGTTCAAACCCTTAGAAAGAATTATAAATATATTACGTCCCACACTACGTAAGTTCATTTAAATACATTTCATTTGGTGCATGTCGAAATAAGAAAAGCTGCTGTCAACGGCAAGTGTTTTGTGAATGTATCAAGTTACCACGCTGAAAGAATTTAAATTATTAAAATACAATATCTATAAAACATTTTTAGTTAAATGTTATATGCTTTATGCTTATGCAACTTAATCGAAATTATACACATTTTATTATAAAATCAAATTCTGGTGTAACGGAATAGGACATATGATTTCGATTGACGCGCTTAAAAATAAACAAGTAAGGAAGGGCTAAGTTCGGATGTAACCGAACATTTTATACTCTCGCAAAGTTAAATGGTATACTCGTTTAAGATTTCTTTATATATTTTAATAATTAGAAGTAGGAACTGTTGCCTTAGTTATTTACATTGACAGTGAAAATAATTAGAGCAATTTGCAACCTAAATTTACTCAAATTATGAGAAATCGTTCTTGTGTTTTTTGTATACGCTTATAATTGATTTTATTTAGAATGCATTACAACTGTATTGAGAAGTATGAAAAGAAATCGTTTTTGGACAATGAACAACATTTTTTCTCGATATTATTATACATGTTTAGCTTAAAAATAATAAAAATTAACAACTTTAAAAATTATACTATTATATTAATTTGTATATAATATTTACAATATTAAACATAAGTTTTTATATAGAGATTCGTATACATATATCCAAATTATATATCTTTTCGCCTTATACTATTTAATTTCTATCATATATTTATACAATAATGTCATATAATATATAATAACAAATTATACATATAATTTAAATTTTCTTAATTAGATATATTATATTATATTTGGAAAAAGAAAATGAAGAACTATTGCACTAAGTCTGAAAACTTTAGCGTGAAATAGAAACACAAATACTGTCATGATAGCTGTGTACTGTCTCAAAAGTAATTGCATTAACACGGGAAGGATCCATGTTTGAAAATGCCCAATCAATTTGTGTACCGGCAGGTGTAGTTGAATATTCTGCACCAAACAGGGAACTAAAGTTTTTTTCTTGGAGCAGATTTCTAATTGTAGTCCCTGTAGACATTAAACAAATGTTAAATTATCCAACAATTAGCACATTTTGATTGCCTAACTGAGAAGTAAGGACTTCCTGAAGTTCTACAATTAATTGTCTGACAGGGAAAGCTGAATTTATATATAGAACCAGAATATGCATTTTGAAACATTTAAACAAAACCGCTTTTAAAACTTTGCGGCCTGAATAAATTTTCTTTACAGCCTTTGATTCTATAGAGCAAACAATACTATGCTTTGCATATATTATAATGTTTATTTCTGTTGCTTGTTTCCGTGGTATCTATCCTTAGCTCGTTAATTGGAGTAAATCCTGGTATATCAAAACTTTCGCAAGGATAACTCCAAGTTTCTACAAAACATAAGATATCTGAAGATAGCATCAAACAGTCGCTTTTTATATTATTAATGTGAGCCTGAAGACTCTGAACATTATGAAATACAATTTGATGTTCGGGAAATCATAAAAGTGAAACTTGTGTCCAGAGCTTTATTTGCGTTCAATTCCCTCAGTTTCCTAAATACAGGATCCGGTTCAGAAAATTTGTTAGGAGGAATAAAATTTCCTATGATGAATAGACCTTCTGCAGAAGTAGCTCGACTACAAGCGACATATATTGAAGTTCTAGGCATTCTGGGTCGAGTATGAACTACAACTTATTATATGTGGCACCCTGACTTTTATGAATAGTTATTCCCTCAGCCGGAACAACTGGAAACTGATTTCTTTCAATTGAAATTTGTCCATTTTTTTATTTTGAAAAGACTTTAGAACTTTTTCATTTTGTGTCCAAGAACTTTCTTAAGGATGAGGCTCTTTGGATCGTGCTATCAAACCAACAGAAAGTTCCAAAAATTTAATCCACAGAATTGTTGGAAAAGAACAATAGAAATCAATTTGCATAAGTTGTCCAGCTGCCCCATTAACCAAGCCATCACACGTGTTTATATTCACTGTAATCATATATTTGCCGGAGGTTTTTAGTGTTAATTCATAAGGCAGTCCCTGCGTTTCAGAAATTTTGAAAAGTTTAACTCTTTCCTAAATATTATCATTTTCACTTATACCAATTCCTTTAACTGAGTCTTTTGCAGTTGAAAGGATAGCTTCAGTTAGGATTCGACTGAGCTTAAAGGTGTTGAAAATATCTCTTCATTGGACCAAAATAAATCTATGGCATCATCGGGAACTTCTTCGAAATTAACTACTCAAGTTTCAATGAGTGATATGTACTCATTTGTCATAGTACCAGATGCCATATGGTTTAATGCAATTGCAAAGGCCTGATCCTCCCGTTGTCTCATTATTTCTGTTAATTCAACGTATTTAAATAACTCCCACAAAGGGGAATCAACTAAAGTATTGTATGCATCATTGGGATTAGGAAAGAATATCCACCTATCTCCAACAGGTGAGAGTTGCTTCAAATCACCAAACACTATGATCGGTATACCACCGAAGGGGCTGTCTGTTATGAAAATTTGTTTTAATTTCGCATCAACAGAGCTAAACATAGGAACACCTGTCTGGAATACAATGGATTAACTGTGTCATTGCTAAGTGGTCGCAACTGATTAACAGGTCAAGAGAATATTGAATGAAAGGTCATTCCACCTATTTATTCGTTTCACTTATATACTCACCTTTTTTCACTTTAACGTAAAATGATACGGCGTATGAAAGGGGAACACGGGCGGAAACTTGCGGACGTCTGATCGGGGCGATTCGCTGATGAGAAAAGAGGAATTCTGGTCTATTGTTACTCTTTTTGAGTGTTGGGTAGTGTAGAGTTGTGGTAGGATGTGATGTGTGTGTGTGGGTGGTCTGTGTGGTGTGATGTCTGCGTGGTGTGATGTCTGCAGGGGTGGTGTGTGTTCGTGTGTGTTAGTGGGTGGAGTCTTCTTTTGGATCGTGTTAATGTGGTGTGTTGGCGCTCAGTGGCGCGTATGGAGGGGGGACGCGTAACTCATCAAGCCATCCCGGCCCCCCTAGGCGAATTTTAGCCTAGCAACCGCTGTAGTTGCTGCAGCGTTGCAACGACGCTGCTGAGGCCAGTGGAGCGGCGGTATGTTGGCCTGGGCTGCCGACGCCGCGTTGATGCCTCCTGTCGCCTCGGTCTGGATGGAGGTGGAGCTGCCTGTCTTCGGTGGTGCTCCGGATGGTTGCTTTGCTGCGATCTGCGGCTTGGGGCGAGTTGTCGCCCGACGGCCCGCTTTGGGGTGCGGTGCAGCATAGTATGGTGCTGTCTATGGCACAGCTGGCAGAGCGTAACCGACGTGCACTCCGGAGTCGTGTGGACCGTAGACAAACAGTTTAGGCAGTGCCCGTGCGCTTGGGCAACCTGCTGACGTTGTGGTGGCTGCATGCTTCGGAAAATGCTGCAGTGTTGCAGCCGGTGTGTGCGTCGACACAGTGGGCATCGGCTGTGTTGAGGTACCGTTGCCGGTGCTGGTGAAGGTGGTAGTGGTCGCGGGCCATTACGGGGAGCGGTTGCAGGGACGATTGCCGCTGCGGTTCGTGGTGTTGCAGTTGCCCCAGGGCGCGGCACATTGATGGCGGACCTCACAGCTGGCGTTGGTGTTGTTGCCATATCTACTTCCATATTGATCTGTATGAAGAAGTTGGAATGATTATACATTTGTGGCATGTAAATTTATGGCGAATGTGCCACGGTGTGTGGCAGGAATGGATCGTCAATTTGATCGATCATTGCGGTTAGAATGTTTGGTTTATAACCGTTTTGTCATTTGCGGGTTTATTGGTTAGTTATACGACTAATTCATTTGCGTCGCGGTAATATCGGCGGATTGGTTGTTATTTGCGGTTTTGTCATTAGATACGGTTGGCAGAAAACATAATTTCACGAGCGGTCTTGTCAGCGTTCCGCTTTGAGTACGGAGATCAACTACTCGTATATGACCGTCGGAACCGTAATATAATTTTTCTATGCGGCCAAGCCGCCATTCTGTGGGGGGTAGACTATCATCGTGTATGATAACACTGTCTCCAAGCTTTGGTGCCTTTTCTGGAGTTTTCCATCGGTACCTTTTATGAAGGTCCTTGATGTACTCTTCCTTCCATCGACGGCGGAAATCATGATGGAGAATTTTGATTCTTTCCCATCGATTTAATAGGGATAGCGACCCCACGCCTGGCTTAGGTATGGCCAGAATGGGTGCTCCTTTGAGAAAATGCCCTGGAGTTAGGGCTGTGAAGTCGGAGGGATCTTGCGAGAGTGGGGTGAGTGGCCGTGATACTTGTTTAATAAAATCCACAAACTGTTTTTCAGTGGCTCTTTGGGCTCCAATGAAGGTTTTGCCGTTATCGCTCATTAGTTTTGAGGGGAAGCCGCGTCTTCCGACGAAGCGAGCAAATGCCGCGAGAAAAGCCTCCTTAGTCAGACTTGTACATAGCTCGAGGTGCACTGCTTGGACGCCTTTACTTGAAGTGCTGCCATAATCTGCGTTCGCAACTTCTGCTTACGCAGAGTGCAGATCTTGCACATGAAAATGCATTTTTTTATTTGGGGCTTAAGTCGGGGAATATAGAACTCTTGGCGGACTATATGTTGCATTAGGCGATGTTCTGCGTGGAGCATAAGTAAGTGGATATAATTGAGGAGTAAAGTGGCAAGTCGAGATTTCTCTAGTATGATTAGAGGATGGCGTTCATTATACGTGAGGCTTGAATTGGCAAGCCGACCATTCGCACGAAGCAGACCTTTCGTGTCTAGGAATGGGTTAAGAACTAAGAGTGAACTCCTTTTGTCAATGGGTTTTGATTCTCTTAATAGTGTTATATCGCGGCTGAAGTAGCGCGTTTGAGTTGATGCGATTAGAGCGACCTTTGCCTTTTGCAATTCCAGGTGCGTCAATGTATCGCATTGGGGGTACTCTGAGGGAACTCCCTTAACTTTAATTTTAAGTCGCTCTATGAACTTTAGCATGTAAGCGATTACCCTGAGTGTTCGTGGGAACGATGAAAATCGTTCGAGAATGTCAGTATCATCCACTGTTGTGTGAAAGGAGTCGATTTTTCGACTTTCTGGGGCAATTATATTGCGCATGGGCGATTGTGGCCAAGAATCGGGAGATTCTGTTAACCATCGGGGGCCATTCCACCAGAGGGTGGTGGTGGCAAGATGCAGGGGTTTGCATCCTCTTGTACCTAGATCAGCAGGATTGTCAGCACTGGCTACATGTCGCCACGTGGCTGATCCTACTAGGTCAAGGATTTGAGACGTTCGATTGGAAATATACGTCTTCCATGCATGTGGTGGTTTTTCTAACCAGGCGAGTACGATTTCAGAATCGGACCACAGATATAGTTTGTATTTTGCCATGTTTAAATGCATTCGCACCATGGATACTAGTTTGGCTAGTAGTAGCGCTCCACACAGTTCAAGTCGTGGCAGACTTATTGTTTTTAACGGAGCTACTTTTGCTTTTGCTACTAGTAAGTGGCTTGTGGTCGCAACGTCGCTTTGTGTGCGAACATATATCGTCTACATACGTTTGTGTTTTTAACACCTGGGTTGCCAGAGGAAACTCTGACTTGGCGTTTTCTGCCAATTCGTGCAGTGTTCGAATGGCTAAATATGGGGCACAGTTGACGCCAAAGGTAACTGTTTTCAATTTATAGTCGCGGAGTGGACTATTGGGAGATTTTCGGAAAATAATTCGCTGAAAATCTTGATCGTCTTTATGTACGACTATTTGTCTATACATTTTTTCGACGTCTCCGTTAAATACGTATTTGAATATACGCCAATTTAAAATTAGTAGCATTAAATCTGGTTGGAGCGTGGGTCCCGTAAATAGAATATCATTTAGGGAATTCCCCGAGCTAGTAGATCTTGATGCATTAAAAACAACTCTTACTTTAGTTGTTTTTTTGTCTGGCTTTACTACTGCGTGATGAGGCAAGTAAAATGAGTGATATTTGCCATTTGTGATTTTTTCGCATGGGCTTACTTCCTCCATGTGGTTTAAATGGAGGTATTCTTCCAACACGCCATCCTATTCTGGCTTAAGCTCACCTTTTTTAAGTAAGTTTTTTTCTATACTTAAAAACTGCTGTATAGCAGAGGTGCGAGAGTGACCTAAGGCGATTGTGTTAGGAAATTGTTGTTTTAGTGGTAGTCGTACGACATACCGACCATTATCTGATCTAGTAGTTGTGGCTTTGTAAAAGTCTTCACAATACTGATCTTCAGGGGTTGTGATTGATATGGGGGGGAGTTCTTCTAACTCCCAAAAGTTTTTCAATTGTGAATTGAGGTATTCGTTTGAGATTTCCTCAACCTGAGTGGTCATGGTGGTAACTGGTTCCGAAACTAGTCCACTTAGGATCCACCCAAAAATAGTATTTTGTGCCAGAAGTGTATTTGATATTTTCTCAATACCTTCGAGTATAATCTGTGGTATGAGATCGCTTCCTAATAGAAGGTCTATTTGAGCGGGAGTGTTGCAGTTGGGATCTGCTAGCTTTAGGTGTGAAACCTTTTGCCAATGCTTGCTATGTATGTGATAGCGTGGAAGCATATTTGTAAGTTGCGGTAAGACTATAGCTTCTGCTTGTATGTGCTTATCCGCTTGGGGGGAAATTAAGGTAATGGGGCAGATTTTATTAGAGTTTTGAACTACTCTTCCGCCCATTCCTGTAATTTCAAAGTTGGCTTGTTTTGTTGGCAGTTGTAGCCTATTTTGAGCCCAAGACGCTATGAAAGATCGTTGTGATCCTTGGTCTATTAAGGCCCTAAGTTTAAACAGCTCTCCTCGGTGTTCGATGGAGACGACTGCTGTGGGTAGTAGTACCCTACTTTGGTTTTCGCTGTGTAGCGTTTGGGTTTTTAATGCCTTTGAGCAGCATGGTGCTTCTTGGCAATTATCGGGATTTCGCACTTCGGGATTTGCTGTTGCAACTAAACCCGTGGCTCTTTTCATATTTGCGCTGTTTGGGGGTGAGCTGGAAAATGTGCTGTAATGCAGCATTGAATGATGTCGTTTATGACAATAAACGCAATTAAATTTGCTTTCGCACTCTTTAAGTGTATGTGCATGTGATAGGCAATTTGAACAAAGTCTTTTCGTTTTTATAAAATTGTTTCGATCGAAAATATTCATCTTTTTGAATCTCTCGCAAGATTTGAGCTTATGCCCTCCTGTACATAGTTCGCATGACGTTTGCTTATACTGTTCGGATGTGAACGATTGATTTTTAAAAAAACTTCTATTTAAATTGTTATTGCTACTGGTTTGGGGTCTATTAAAGCTCCTATTGAGGTCGTTTTGAACGTTTTTAGTTCTAACTAGTTTTGTGTCTACCCTTTCTGCTATTTCATATTGGGTAGTTAGAAATTCTTTCATTTGCTGCCACGTTGGGCATTTTTTCCGAGATGAGAGCGATTGCTCCCACAAAAGTAACGATTTTTCTGGTAATGCCGCGGTGCATATATTTACCAGAATAGGGTCCCAGCTGTCTATGGGAATATTTTGTGTCGATAAAACCGACAAACAATTAGAAACAGTGGATTGTAATCTAATAAATTCATCACTTGTTTCTTTCTGAATTTTAGGCAAGTTCATTAGTATCGTTACTTGCTTATCGACCAATATTCTTTCATTCTCGTATCTCGCTTTTAGAGCTTCCCAAGCCAGATTGAAATTATCGTCATTTAGTGCGAACTGTTTGACTATGACGCCTGCTTGACCTTTTGTTTTGTATCGGAGGTGATACAATTTTTGTGCATTTGTTAATTTTGGGTGGTTTATGTAAACGGCTGTAAACATGTCCCGGAAGGACGGCCATTGTTCATAGCCACCATGAAAGACTTCGGTATCACATGTGGGCACCTTGAGATGGATGCCTGAATTTGACTCTTGACATTGAGTTTGTGGCAGCTCTACTCTCGGATGTGGAGCAGGTGCTATGGCTTTAATTAATTTTAATTGATCCGAAATCATTGCTTTTGTTTCTGCAAACTGGTCTAAGCAGTTTTCGTACTTGGCGTAAGCCGAGGATTTAAAATTTTCAGGTAGATCTGAGTCGTCAGATTCTACTATTGCGTCATATGCAGCTTGGAGACGTGTCCAGAAATTATCAAGATTTTCCTTTTTGATTTCTAATACCGATTCAGAATTATCCTGAATCGGCGAAGATGAAAATCGAGTGCAGTATCGTATTAGACTGTCACTCTCAGATATAAATTTGGTGTATGAAATATCTTTCACCCGTTTTTGTTTTGTAGCACCTTGCTTTGAGCGTGTAGCTTCTGCAGGTGTACATGGACTTTTTTCGTCAGAAATCATTTTAGGTACTTTTAGCAATTGAGATGTTTTTGATTCTTTTGAGTCTGAGCTCATTTAAAAGATGTACCGAAATAAAATAAAATATTTTCAATATAAGAAATATATGTATATTTGAAACCTCTTTTAAGAAAATAAGGGTTTTTTTTAACAAAATAATTATCCTTTTTAAACTCGTTTGAGTACCTAACTCTTTTATGATAGTAAGAGTTTTTATTTAATTGAATGAATATATTACGCGTATTTCGTGGTTTATCGTTTTTTTTTTTTTCCTTTAATATTATTTAATTGATTAATATTAAACGTAAATGTTTTGTATTATTACTTTTATTTGTAAGTATTATGTGTCCGTAAATCCTATAGGGTATACCTATAAGCGGATCAGCTGATACATATGTACTTGACGTTATGCGCAATTGAGAGCTCGTCTTAGAGATCAATGCACTTTGTACATATGTACATATGTATTTATGTAATATAATATATTATGTTTAAATATTTTTGCGCAATCCTGCTTGTTTTTGTTGGTCAAAGAATAAGGGGTATTGCGAATATGTGCCAATGTGGACTTAGAATATTGTATGTATGTATATATGCAATCCTACTTGTTTTTGTTTAACAAGAACAAGGGGTATTGCGGAATACTTGCCAATGTGGACTTTGAAGCGAAGTATTAACGTATTTTTGTATACCTGAGCGTGTATATATATACGCAGTGCGAAAGGACCGCGAAAAGGAAAAAAATATACCGCAGGTATTCTTGTAAATGTATGTATATGTGTATGTATATCACGTAATATATTTGTGCGGAAATATGTACGCAGTGCGAAAAGACCGCGAAACGTAGAATAATTTACCGCAGTTATTCAAACGAAATTTATTTATATATGTATGTATATAAATTTTTAGTGATATATGTATGTATATATTTATATATGTTAAATATAATATGTATGTTAAAATTTATTTTGTACGTTTTGGCATTTGTTTGTGTTTTTTTTTTTTCTTTTGATTTGCCTTTGCTTATTTTACGCAATCCTGCTTATACTTGATTAAGTATAAGGGGTATTGCTGGAAATTGGTGCAAGTAAATACTTGAATTATTTAGTTTTAGAAATGTTTTTGTGTATTTGAACACAACGGTAAGCATTTAGGTAATCAAGAGTTCGTTGGATATATATTTTTTTTACCAAACTGTTTTATATCTTAGCGGTATTTTGGTTTTTACCGGAAAAGAAACCGAAATATAGAAACAGTTTGGTAACCGCTTTTTTTATTATTGCCTTTATTAAGACGGATTTTTGTGAAAAATAAACCGCAAAGGCATAAATTTCAACATACATATAATATTAAGAGGATATATACATATATTAAATGGAATCGATACGACTCACTTTGGGGTTTCCGCCAAGGGGTTTTGGGGACAATGTTATATACATATACATAAGCTTGTGCTGTCCTTTCTGTGGCCCAGTCCTCTGCTGCTTGGCTGCGCTGACTATGGTGAGCTGGTGTGGTTGTTGTTGTAGAGTGGCAGGTTTTTTTTTTATTTAATTTGCGCCCGTTTTTTTATGTATGTAATTTTGTTGTTTTTTTTTGTTGAAACTCGCGCCCGTTCCTAATTTCTTATTATTTCGCGCACGTTGTTGGTTTTTTTTTTGTTTTCTATGTGTGTATGTATTATATGTATGCCACTCTGCACCGCACTTCTTTATATATATATATATATTTTTTTTTTTTTTTTTTTTTTTTATATGTATATGTGTTTAGCCACTTCACAGCACTTTTTGTTTTTTTTTTTTTGTCGTGTGTATATATGTTTGTGTCACTGCACTGCACTGTGTTTGTTTCTTTTTTTGTTTTTTGTTTCTCACAGCACTTATTTTCGTTTGGTTCACTTTTTGGCACCGCACTTTGTCACTGCACCTGTTTTTTTTTTTTTTAATTTTTTTATTTATTTATTTTTTTTTTTTTTTTTTATGTTTAATTGCCCATAGTGCCGTCCACTAGGGCTCGAAGGACCAATATTTATTCGTTTCACTTATACACTCACCTTTTTTCACTTTAACGTAAAATGATACGGCGTATGAAAGGGGAACACGGGCGGAAACTTGCGGACGTCTGATCGGGGCGATTCGCTGATGAGAAAAGAGGAATTCTGGTCTATTGTTACTCCTTTTGAGTGTTGGGTAGTGTAGAGTTGTGGTAGGATGTGATGTGTGTGTGTGGGTGGTCTGTGTGGTGTGATGTCTGCGTGGTGTGATGTCTGCAGGGATGGTGTGTGTTCGTGTGTGTTAGTGGGTGGAGTCTTCTTGTGGATCGTGTTAATGTGGTGTGTTGGCTCTCAGTGGCGCGTATGGAGGGCGGAGGCGTAACTCATCTAGCCACCACCTATTCCGAATGCTGCTTTACCCGTAGGTGCGCAAAGAAGAACTTTTAAGGAACTTGGATTGGATACAGGTGTAGAATTGTACCGATAGATAAGTGCTTGATATATTGCAGATATGAAACGACTCTTTCCTACACCTGCACCGCCGCCAATGAACTCAAAAATGGGGGATTTGTATTTAGATGGTGCTTCAAATGTGTCAAATAGGTTCTTTGCTTAGTATTTAAACTTTGAACTAACGAAAATAATTACTCAACTGGAATTAAAGGGGGTAGTTTAATAAGTCTAATATTGCAATCAGTTTCAGTGTCATTATCTGTTGAATCTTCACCATGCAAGTCCAGTAAATTTATATTTGGGTTTATTTCTGAAAGTGCCAACACTCTGAACTCATTTTGCACTATACGTAGTTAATTTTTAGCACCTTCCTCTAAGTCTATTTCATTATAAAGACTTTCTAGACATCATAAAGACATTTTCAAGTTCGCTTTGCTCAAAAACATCATATTTTCTCTGATTTTCCCCAATTATAATACGATCTGTTATGCAAGTCTGCTCATTATCGTTTTCAAAAAGATCTTGCTGTTCATTCCGCCAAGGATAGTAAAGCATTACCATTTCGCGGAAATACTCAACTCTGGCCAAATCTGTGTTAAACCTTCTATACCGGATAATACAAGGTTTGGTACGTTTTTTCACAAAACCGCTACCGTCTTTAAGAGGCATGACAACCCCGCTCTCTGATAAATTATCGTCTTCTCTCTCTTCCTCTTCATGATCACTGTCTTGTGCTCTTCTACTAGATTTAAAATATTTATACATATATGCAAAATCAGCTAAACAAAGAGTTTCTAACTGATCGGATCTTTGGACATAACGGTCTAAAATACCGGCTACGAATATTTCAGTCGAACCTGAAGGAACGTTTTGAAGTTCTGCTCTAGGGTATACCTTTCGAACACGTTCCTCAGGGCGAGAGGTATTTATAAATATTTCTGCATTACTTGCTCCCGAAATATGGTGCCCAATACAGCAATGTCCTGCTTCTTGTGCAGATATTTCTGTGCCTGATATAATTTTGTGACCTATATGTTTAAGTTTTTGCTTAACAGTATAATTTTCAGCATTTATCTCTGATATAACTTCATTTAAGAGGCTAGAAATTCCCCTGTTAGACTTGTTAATATAATTAATTATATATGAACAGCAAGCATATGCATCCAGTATATATTGGATATCCATATTTGCTCTATGGAGTTCCAAAAGTAGTCATATTTGAATTTAAAACGTTTTGAATTTCGAAAAAGCTTTCCTTGTGTCCTTCTGAATTTTGACTTGTTTCTGTAAAGGGTAACAGAATTTGCGTTGAAGGCATTGGTGGATATGGTACACCAAAACGATAAAACTGTTGTCCTCTTATTTCCCTAGTACCAGACCGACTGTGGTTATGCTTTTGATAACCCAAATAATTTTGTAAGTGGTTGATCGTACCATCTGTAGAAATATAATTGTCAATAAAACTAATGACATCAGGGAATGTCTGAGGATCTTGAAGGTTGATCCTGGGAGCATTATTAAGCCAATACGCCAATAAGCTTCTTAGTGCGCAGGAGAGGATCTAATGCCTTTCAAAACCTTGTAACCATCATCGTGTTGAATCAAGTTTTGAACAAAGTTTTCGTTTAATAGATTTTGGGCCGTAACTTGGTTGCGGCCTGAAAACTTTCTAAGGAAAATAGATGTACTATTCTTATTTTGTAACAGTTCTAATTTTTTGTAATCATAGAACAACTTTGGAATGGTACACGCTCTTCTGTCAACTCGGCAAAATTCGGAACGTATTTTCTTGCTATACGTTTCAGAGCATGTACGCTTCTGCCTAACGTATATTGTTCCAAATAACAACTCTTTTGAATTATTATCTTGGATTATGTCAATTGGTCTTTATCCTTCACCTCGTCCTATGACTAAACGGTTATAGTCTAAGTTTTCTACAGGAATATTGTCCAAAAGAGTTTCTTGACAGCCTGGATTTAGCTCTGAAGGTTAAAGACCCATGGGCATATTATTACCTGAGGGATTATCATGAGAAGTTTGTGCCGCTCCAAAAGATTGAACCAATCAGGAATCCTCTGCAGAAAAATTCTGAAATCCAGTTTTCATTGATGTGTATATTGTACTCATGATACAGAGGGGTATTCACTAAGAACTGCAAAGCTTCCATAACCTTTGCGGGGCGTATAGTAGCGAACATGTAATCATGATTGTATTCCAAGCGTATTCTTAAGTGAATTTGTATAACATGAGCCTCATCAAAGGACCTTGGTAGAGATACACAATATTGCTAACAGAAAAACTCTGACCTTGATATCCTAACGAAAGGATTGTCATAAAAGGCAATTTAGGCATTATGAGTCGTTCTTCAATTGGGTTTAAACCTTTCAAACAATCTGGTATTTCAGGAAAGTCTAGACCGTTAGCTAAACATATGTGGAACGTTCTTGTTAACAATCGCATTTTTGCAAGTAGCACAAAAATTGAAATTTCCATCTTCTGAAGGAAATTTTTGCATTAAAAAGAAGGCGGATGCAGCATTCGGGTGATCTTGCGAAATAGTTTCGAAATTTAATTTGCGAACTTCGTGGAAAACCATAAGCCGCCGCACCAAATACATATTTCAGTAGGGCCCTCACTTATATTTTGGAAATAAATGTTTTTGAAATCTGTTAAATTGCCACTATTATCAGTTTCTATAACATTATTTTCTCTCGTTAATCGGATTCGTTGGGACTGCCTTTGGTTTTCAATTTGTCTATTGAGTGGGTTATCTCTACGAAGGCGAACTTGACCTTGTCTAAGACGTCTCTGATTCAAAATTTCTTCCCTCATAGCCCTCCTACTAAGCTATCGACGTTGTGTTTCTCTATCACGCTCCTCTGTCCTTATTTCAGGATTTCTTCCTGCATGTTCCCTTTGCATTTAATCACGAATGTGCTCTAAAGTCCTATACTCAGGATTTCTTGCCCGTAATTCTCTATGATCCCTAGTGTTCCTACTTTCCTCATCTTAACGTACCTCGGGATTATCTCGACGAGACCTAAGACCTAGAGTATTTCTTATTTACTCTTCAGAGCGAATTTGTAGATCTTGACATCTTGTTCTATGTTGAACAGTATTTACAACTTGCTCAACAGATCGAACCTCGAGATTTTCGCGCCGAAATCCATGTCCCCGAGTATTTCTGCTTTGCTTTTTAGAGCGGATTTGGGGATTTAGACGTCTTGCCCTATGTTGAACAGTATTTAAATTTTGTTCAAATACCGTACCTCATGATTTTCCCGCCTGGTTCTATGTTGATTTGTATTGATAATTTGTTCGGACAGACGTACATTAGAATCTAACCTACGATTAGCGTGACTTACAGTATTTTGTGACTGCTTACTATCTCTATATAAACAGTTTGCACGAAGAACTCTCATACGACTTCTATTCTGAAGACGACTCAGTAATACAGATTTTCTACTTAATCTAGGCATAATTAGTTAATAATAAATGAATTAATGTATAAAATACTTATAGATAATACTTATATAATTCAGTCCGTCCTGGTGTAAAAAGTTGGATCCTAGGTGCTGCTCTCTTTCACTGTAATTCCTTGTAAGTCCTTGCTATGACTCCTTTCCTGTTCGGTGTATAGGTACTATGGTATACTGGTGCACATGTGTATATGTGTTTGCTCGCCACTGTATATAATACAGTGCACTTTGTTGGTAAAAAAATCTAGTGTACCTGAAACTACAAACACAGTGTACTGATATTTATATACTCTTGTAACATATTGCTACAGAGTATAATAGTTTTGTGAAGGTATATTTTTGTACACACAGTTTACGTAATTTGGTATACCTATATATTACTTAGATATTTACTAACATAAAATACATAACATTTAGTTATATTTATATTTTAGAAATTAGTAGTTTATATCATTGTATTGACATTAAGTACTCGGAAAATCCCTCCGTAAATTGCTTTTGTCTAACACTTCTAAAACAGTACCTATTTCGAAGGGTCTGCCCATGAAGGTTAAATTAACAATAACTTACATATAATTAAGTATGGTATACACATATGTACAGCAGGTATGTAGATTTTTTTCTTTCTGTCTTAATATCTATACTTTTCATAAGCTGCCAACGGCGCTGGGTAAAAATGTAATTTTCTTTAGTTTACAGTTCACCTTATGACCTTCATATTAAAATGTGTCGTAAAACTGAAATAGTCGACAGTAGCATTTAA
Organism: Bactrocera oleae; assembly: GCF_042242935.1. Classification (NCBI taxonomy): domain Eukaryota; kingdom Metazoa; phylum Arthropoda; class Insecta; order Diptera; family Tephritidae; genus Bactrocera; species Bactrocera oleae. Next base: position 50,129,751 of record NC_091537.1, on the reverse strand, counting down.
ACCAATTGGGTCGCAGTTTTTCTATAACCACATAAAAAGGGTCTTTAGCCCTTTTGATACTACACTACTAATAATTATTTCATGCGATTTTTTCTAGAAAGAAACAACCGTTTGGTGAAAAAATTATACTCTGAAAGAATTCAACATTCATTATTCGATTATTATTTGGTATCTTATTAACTTATGTTATTGATCATAGATTTATTTAGTGTCAATACTAATTTTTTCTCCGAAATGTTAATTTTAATAAAAAGAAGCTATTTAACTCAAACATGATATATGTGATATAAACTGAACCTTTGAAATAATTATGAGGCTGTGCGCTCGACCCCTCCTTGCCTGCGATCGTTCAACTTATTTCGATCTAACAATTGGAAGCAAAAGTGAAATGTAATCGTCGGCCTCTTATTGGTGTCCATATGCACAAGTAAGGGAACGATTAATACATATACAAAAATGTTTTATTTTTTTTAAATGAAATATTTTAGTTATATTAGTAAATAAAATATGATATTAAAGTGACTGAATTGAGATCATCTAAGATGTCAATTAAAAAACAATTAAATTAAATTTAAGTTTCAGGATTCGAACGTAAATGCTCGTGTCCGCATTAAGCTTAACTCCTCTACGCTTACGACCTAAGCCACCTCAAAAGTGAGAACGCGGCCGCTTTATCCACTTTTTTATTGTTATCCTTGGTCTATTAAATATTGTTAACGCGACGCACATATATGTAATAAATTAAATTTTTATATTATTATAAATTCTTAAATTTTTACCAAATTTTTTTTTTTTCTATTGTAAATCAACGGATTATTTGTAAATACAATTCATGGTTTTTTGTTTTGTAATATGCAAAAGTTAATAGGCATGCGAATCGATAATTCATATAAGAACATTCTTTGGGTGTATTTATAGCCATTTCACATATTGCGTGGTGTATTTCCGTAACGCTTCGAAGTTTTATCCTTTGATGTTCTCTCTTCTGAAATCTACAATTTAGTGCTTTTTAACATTTGCGCCTTCGCTATTCATTAACATTCTCTGGTTCTACGTACTTAGCTTTAGGTTTAGCAGTAAGTCAGTTTGTATTTTCTGTTTAGTTCGTATTTTAAAGATAAAGTGTAACAATAAAGTATTAGCTACGGCACTAGCCGAATTACCTCTACAATTGAATACTGTCGCTGTGCGGCTTAGTTAGAATCCGTTCAAACCCTTAGAAAGAATTATAAATATATTACGTCCCACACTACGTAAGTTCATTTAAATACATTTCATTTGGTGCATGTCGAAATAAGAAAAGCTGCTGTCAACGGCAAGTGTTTTGTGGATGTATCAAGTTACCACGCTGAAAGAATTTAAACTATTAAAATACAATATCTATAAAACATTTTTAGTTAAATGTTATATGCTTTATGCTTATGCGGCTTAATCGAAATTATACACATTTTATTATAAAATCAAATTCTGGTGTAACGGAATAGGACATATGATTTCGATTGACGCGCTTAAAAATAAACAAGTAAGGAAGGGCTAAGTTCGGATGTAACCGAACATTTTATACTCTCGCAAAGTTAAATGGTATACTCGTTTAAGATTTCTTTATATATTTTAAAAATTAGAAGTAGGAACTGTTGCCTTAGTTATTTACATTGACAGTGAAAATAATTAGAGCAATTTGCAACCTAAATTTACTCAAATTATGAGAAATCGTTCTTGTGTTTTTTGTATACGCTTATAATTGATTTTATTTAGAATGCATTACAACTGTATTGAGAAGTATGAAAAGAAATCGTTTTTGGACAATGAACAACATTTTTTATTTACTATATCGATATTATTATACATGTTCAGCTTAAAAATAATAAAAATTAACAACTTTAAAAATTATACTATTATATTAATTTGTATATAATATTTACAATATTAAACATAAGTTTTTATATAGAGATTCTTATACATACTATATCCAAATTATATTTCTTTTCTCCTTATACTATTTAATTTCTATCATATATTTATACAATAATGTCATATATAATAACAAATAATACATATAATTTAAATTTTCTTAATTAGATTATTTACATAATTTTCTTAAAATTGTCTTAAAAACTACCATTCTAATTCGATTATATTTGGAAAAAGAAAATGAAGAACTATTGCACTAAGTCTGAAAACTTTAGCTCGAAATAGAGACACAAATACTGTCATGATAGCTGTGTACTGTCTCAAAAGTAATTGCATTAACACGGGAAGGATCCATGTTTGAAAATGCCCAATCAATTTGTGTACCGGCAGGTGTAGTTGAATATTCTGCACCAAGCAGGGAACTAAAGTTTTCTTCTTGGAGCAGATTTCTAATTGCAGTCCCTGTAGACATTAAACAAATGTTAAAATATTCAACAATTAGCACATTTTGATCGCCTAACTGAGAAGTAAGGACTTCCTGAAGTTCTACAATTAATTGTCTGGCAGAGAAAGCTGAATTTATATATAGAACCAGAATATGAGTATTGAAACATTTAAACAAAACCGCTTCTAAAACTTTACGGCCTGAATAAATTTTCTTTACAGCCTTTGATTCTACAGAGCAAACAATACTATGCTTTGCATATATTATAATGTTTATTTCTGTTGCTTGTTTCCGTGGTATCTATCCTTAGCTCGTTAATTGGAGTAAATCCTGGTATATCAAAACTTTCGCAAGGATAACTCCAAGTTTCTACAAAACATAAGATATCTGAAGATAGCATCAAACAGTCGCTTTTTATATTATTAATGTGAGCCTGAAGACTCTGAACATTATGGAATAAAATTTGATGTTCGGGAAATCATAAAAGTGAAACTTGTGTTCAGAGCTTTATTTGTGTTCAATTCCCTCAGTTCCCTAAATACAGAATCCGATTCAGAAAATTTGTTAGGAGGAATAAAATTTGCTATGATGAATAGACCTTCTGCAGAAGTAGCTCGACTACAAGCGACATATATTGAAGCTCAAGGCATTCTGGGTCGAGTATGAACTACAACTTTATTATATGTGGCACCCTGACTTTTATGAATAGTTATTCCCTCAGCCGGAACAACTGGAAACTGATTTCTTTCAATTGAAATTTGTTCATTTCTTTCATATTGGAAAGACTTTAGAACTTTTTCATTTTGTGTCCAAGAACTTTCTTAAGGATGAGGCTCTTTGGATCGTGCTATCAAACCAACAGAAAGTTCCAAAAATTTAATCCACAGAATTGTTGGAAAATTCAATCAATTTGCATAAGTTGTCCAGCTGCCCCATTAACTAAGCTATCACACGTGTTTATATTCACTGTAATCATATATTTGCCGGAGGTTTTTAGTGTTAATTCATAAGGCAGTATCTGCGTTTCAGAAATTTTGAAAAGTTTACCTCTTTCCTAAATATTATCATTTTCACTTATACCAATTCCTTTAACTGAGTCTTTTGCAGTTGAAAGGATAGCTTCAGTTAGGATTCGACTGAGCTTAAAGGTGTTGAAAATATCTCTTCATTGGACCAAAATAAATGTATCGCATCATCGGGAACTTCTTCGAAATTAACTACTCGAGTTTCAATGAGTGATATGTACTCATTTGTCATAGTACCAGATGTCATATGGTTTAATGCAATTGCAAAGGCCTGATCCTTCGGTTTGTCTCATTATTTCTGTTAATTCAACGTATTTAAATAACTCCCACAAAGGGGAATCAACTAAAGTGTTGTATGTATCAGGGATAATGGGATGCCCAACTCTTTCCAGTGTGAGAGCGCCTCAAAATTAGCGTTTTTTATAACATTTTCCATTGTAGCCAGATGGTACAAAATAATAATTTTTGGGAATTTAAATTAAAATACCCATCATTTATTAAGATTAAATATTATTATACATGTATCCGTTAAACATATGCAGAAACTTTTTATACTCTTTTTTTTGTGATTTTGTGATTTATTAAACAATTGATCTTTGAACTTTCAATACGTAATCAAAAGAATAAATGTATTAGCTCTCAATTAATAAATGTTTTTAAAAATTTTCAATTGAAAATCAATACCACTTAGCATGACATCACAAAAGATATCATCACATACATTTCAATTTCACGTTTTCTTTCATTTTCATTGTTTTCTAATTTTTGTTAGTGATCTTCAACAGCAGCACAAATCTCTCTGTTTACATATTTTTCTGTAGGATTTTAATCTGGCCGTCCCTCTTTTTCCAATTGCTAAACGTCAGACCTACTGAACTTTGACAGTTGCTTGAGTTCAGTAGGTTTTGACGTTTATCAATTGCGCTCTCATTTCCAGTGAGAGACGAGTTGGGCATCTCCTTATCTCTGGTATGTATCATTGGGATTAGGAAAGAATATCCACCTAACTCCAACAGGTGAGAGTTGCTTCAAATCACCAAACACTATGATCGGTATACCACCGAAGGGGCTGGCTGTTATGAAAATTTGTTTTAATTTCGCATCAACAGAGCTAAACATACGAACACCTATCATCGATATTTCATTATTAATTTTAAATCGATAAGTCTGGAATACAATGGATTAACTGTGTCATTGCTAAGTGGTCGCAACTGATTAACAGGTAAAGAGAATATTGAATGAAGGATCATTCCACCTATTCCGAATGCTGCTTTACCCGTAGGTGCGCAAAGAAGAACTTTTAAGGAACTTGGATTGGATACAGGTGTAGAATTGTACCGATAGATAAGTGCTTGATATATTGCAGATATGAAACGACTCTTTCCTACACCTGCACCGCCGCCAATGAACTCATAAAATGGGCGATTTGTATTTAGCTGGTGCTTCAAATGTGTCAAATAGGTTCTTTGCTTAGTATTTAAACTTTGAACTAGCGAAAATAATTCCTCAACTGGAATTAAAGGGGGTAGTTTAATAAGTCTAATATTGCAATCAGATTCAGTGCCATTATCTGTTGAAATTTATATTTGGGTTTATTTCTGAAAGTGCCAACACTCTGAACCCATTTTCCACTATACGTAGTTAATTTATAGCACCTGCCTCTAAGTCTATTTCATTATAAAGACTTTCTAGACATCATAAAGACATTTTCAAGTTCGCTTTGCTCAAAAACATCATATTTTCTCTGATTTTCCCCAATTATAATACGATCTGTTATGCAAGTCTGCTCATTATCGTTTTCAAAGAGATCTTGCTGTTCATTCCGCCAAGGATAGTAAAGCATTACCATTTCGCGGAAATACTCAACTCTGGCCAAATCTGTGTTAAACCTTCTATACCGGATAATACAAGGTTTGGTACGTTTTTTCACAAAACCGCTACCGTCTTTAAGAGGCATGACAACCCCGCTCTCTGGTAAATTATCGTCTTCCCTCTCTTCCTCTTCATGATCACTGTCTTGTGCTCTTCTACTAGATTTAAAATATTTATACGTATATGCGAAAGCAGCTAAACAAAGAGTTTCTAACTGATCGGATCTTTGAACATAACGGTCTAAAATACCGGCTACGAATATTTCAGTCAAACCTGACGGAACGTTTTGAAGTTCTGCTCTAGGGTATACCATTCGAACACGTTCCTCTGGGCGAGAGGTATTTATAAATATTTCTGCATTACTTGCTCCCGAAATATGGAGCCCAATACAGCAATGTCCTGCTTCTTGTGCAGATATTGCCTGATATGATTTTGTGACCTATATGTTTAAGTTTTTGCTTAACAGTATAATTTTCAGCATTTATCTCTGATATAACTTCATTTAAGAGGCTAGAAATTCCCCTGTTAGACTTGTTAATATAATTAATTATATATGAACAGCAAGCATATGCATCCAGTATATATTTGATATCCATATTTGCTCTATGGAGTTCCAAAAGTAGTCATATTTGAATTTAAAACATTTGAATTTCGAAAAAGCTTTCCTTGTGTCCTTCTGAATTTTGACTTGTTTCTGTAAAGGGTAACAGTATTTGCGTTGAAGGCATTGGTGGATGTGGTACACCAAAACGACAAAACTATTGTCCTCTTATTTCCCTAGTACAAGACCGACTGTTGTTATGCTTTTGATAACCCAAATAATTTTGTAAGTGGTTGATCGTACCATCTGTAGAAATATAATTGTCAATAAAACTAATGACATCAGGGAATGTCCGAGGATCTTGAAGGTTGATCCTGGGAGCATTATTAAGCCAATACGCCAATAAGCTTCTTAGTGCGCAGGAGAGGATCTAATGCCTTTCAAAACCTTGTAACCATCATCGTGTTGAATCAAGTTTTGAACAAAGTTTTCGTTTAATAGATTATGGGCCGTAACTTGGTTGCAGCCTGAAAACTTTCTAAGGCAAATAGATGTACTATTCTTATTTTGTAACAGTTCTAATTTTTTGTAATCATAGAACAACTTTGGAATGGTACACGCTCTTCTGCCAACTCGGCGAAATTCGGAACGTATTATCTTGCTATACGTTTCAGAGCATGTACGCTTCTGCCTAACGTATATTGTTCCAAATAACAACTCTCTTGAATTATTATCTTGGATTATGTCAATTGGTCTGTATCCTTCACCTCGTCCTATGACTAAACGGTTATAGTCTAAGTTTTCTACAGGAATATTGTCCAAAAGAGTTTCTTGACAGCCTGGATTTAGCTCTGAAGGTTAAAGACCCATGGGCATATTATTACCTGAGGGATTATCATGAGAAGTTTGTGCCGCACCGAAAGATTGAACCAATCAGGAATCCTCTGCAGATGCAACAAACGGAACTTCTTCTTGGTCATTAAATTCTGAAATCCAGTTTTCATTGATATGTATATTGTACTCATGATACAGAGGGGTATTCACTAAGAACTGCAAAGCTTCCATAACCTTTGCGGGGCGTATGGTATCGATCATGTAAACATGATTGTATTCCAAGCGCATTTTGTATAACATGAGCCTCATCAAAGGACCTTGGTAGAGATACACAATATTGCTAACAGAAATTGGTATATTAACAACAGCACATTTGAGCAAACTCTGACCTTGATATCCTAACGAACGGATTGTCATAAAAGGCAATTTAGGCATAATGAGTCGTTCTTCAATTGGGTTTAAACCTTTCAAACAATCTGGTATTTCAGGAAAGTCTAGACCGTTAGCTAAACATATGTGGAACGTTCTTTTTAACAATCGCATTTTTGCAAGTAGCACAAAAATTGAAATTTCCATCTTCTGAAGGAAATTTTTGCATTAAAAAGAAGGCGGATGCAGCATTCGGGTGATCTTGCGAAATAGTTTCGAAATTCAATTTGCGAACTTCGTGGAAAACCATAAGCCGCCGCAGCAAATACATATTTCAGTAGGGCCCTCACTTATATTTTGAAAATAAATGTTTTTGAAATCTGTTAAATTGCCACTATTATCAGTTTCTATAACATTATTTTCTCTCGTTAATCGGATTCGTTGGGACTGCCTTTGGTTTTCAATTTGTCTATTGAGTGGGTTATCTCTACGAAGGCGAACTTGACCTTGTCTAAGACGTCTCTGATTCAAAATTTCTTCCCTCATACCCCTCCTACTAAGCTGTCGATGTTGTGTTTCTCTATCACGCTCCTCTCTCCTTATTTCAGGATTTCTTCCTGCATGTTCCCTTTGCATTTAATCACGAATGTGCTCTAAAGTCCTATACTCAGGATATCTTGCCCGTAATTGTCTATGATCCCTAGTGTTCCTACTTTCCTCATCTTAACGTACCTCGGGATTTTCTCGACGAGACCTAAGACCTAGAGTATTTCTTATTTACTCTTCAGAGCGAATTTGTAGATCTTGACATCTTGTTCTATGTTGAACAGTATTTACAACTTGCTCAACAGATCGAACCTCGAGATTTTCGCGCCGAAATCCATGTCCCCGAGTATTTCTGCTTTGCTTTTTAGAGCGGATTTGGGGATTTAGACGTCTTGCCCTATGTTGAACAGTATTTAAATTTTGTTCAAATACCGTACCTCATGATTTTCCCGCCTGGTTCTATGTTGATTTGTATTGATAATTTGTTCGGACAGACGTACATTAGAATCTAACCTACGATTAGCGTGACTTACAGTATTTTGTGACTGCTTACTATCTCTATATAAACAGTTTGCACGAAGAACTCTCATACGACTTCTATTCTGATGACGACTCAGTAATACAGATTTTCTACTTAATCTAGGCATAATTAGTTAATAATAAATGAATTATTGTATAAAATACTTATAGATAATACTTATATAATTCAGTCCGTCCTGGTGTAAAAAGTTGGATCCTAGGTGCTGCTCTCTTTCACTGTAATTCCTTGTAAGTCCTTGCTATGACTCCTTTCCTGTTCGGTGTATAGGTACTATGGTATACTGGTGCACATGTGTATATGTGTTTGCTCGCCACTGTATATAATACAGTGCACTTTGTTGGTAAAAAAATCTAGTGTACCTGAAACTACAAACACAGTGTACTGATATTTATTATACTCTTGTAACATATTGCTACAGAGTATAATAGTTTTGTGAAGGTATATTTTTGTACACACAGTTTACGTAATTTGGTATACCTCTATATTACTTAGATATTTACTAACATAAAATACATAACATTTAGTTATATTTATATTTTAGAAATTAGTAGTTTATATCATTAGTAGTATTCACATTAAGTACTCGGAAAATCCCTCCGTAAATTGCTTTTGTCTAACACTTTTAAAACAGTACCTATTTCGAAGGGTCTGCCCATGAAGGTTAAATTAACAATAACTTACATATAATTAAGTATGGTATACACATATGTAGAGCAGGTATGTAGATTTTCTTCTTTCTGTCTTAATATCTAAACTTTTCATAAGCTGCCAACGGCGCTGGGTAAAAATGTAATTTTCTTTAGTTTACAGTTCACCTCATGACCTTCATATTCAAATGTGTCGTAAAACTGAAATAGTCGACTGTAGCATTTAAACCAATTGGGTCGCAGTTTTTCTATAACCACATAAAAAGGGTCTTTAGCCCTTTTGATACTACACTACTAATAATTATTTCATGCGATTTTTTCTAGAAAGAAACAACCGTTTGGTGAAAAAATTATACTCTGAAAGAATTCAACATTCATTATTCGATTATTATTTGGTATCTTATTAACTTATGTTATTGATCATAGATTTATTTAGTGTCAATACTAATTTTTTCTCCGAAATGTTAATTTTAATAAAAAGAAGCTATTTAACTCAAACATGATATATGTGATATAAACTGAACCTTCGAAATAATTATGAGGCTGTGCGCTCGACCCCTCCTTGCCTGCGATCGTTCAACTTATTTCGATCTAACAATTGGAAGCAAAAATTAAATGTAATCGTCGGCGTCTTATTGGTGTCCATATGCACAAATAAGGGAACGATTAATACATATACAAACATGTTTTATTTTTTTTAAATGAAATATTTTAGTTATCTTAGTAAATAATATATGATATTAAAGTAACTGAATTGAGATCATCTAAGATGTCAATTATAAAACAATTAATTTAAATTTAAGTTTCAGGATTCGAACGTAAATGCTCGTGTTCGCATTAAGCTTAACTCCTCCACGCTTACGACCTAAGCCACCTCAAAAGTGAGAACGCGGCCGCTTTATCCACTTTTTTATTGTTATCCTTGGTCTATTAAATATTGTTAACGCGACGCACATGTATGTAATAAATTAAATTTTTATATTATTATAAGTTCTTAAATTTTTACCAAATTTTTTTTTTTATATTGTAAATCAACGGATTATTTGTAAATACAATTTATGGTTTTTTGTTTTGTAATAATATTAATGTTAATAGGCATGCGAATCGATAATTCATATAAGAACATTCTTTGGGTCTATTTATAGCCATTTCACATATTGCGTGGTGTATTTCCGTAACGCTTCGAAGTTTTATCCTTTGATGTTCTCTCTTCTGAAAACTACAATTTAGTGCTTTTTAACATTTGCGCCTTCGCTATTCATTAACATTCTCTGGTTCTACGTACTTAGCTTTAGGTTTAGCAGTAAGTCAGTTTGTATTTTCTGTTTAGTTCGTATTTTAAAGATAAAGTGTAACAATAAAGTATTAGCTACGGCACTAGCCGATTTACCTCTACAATTGAATACTGTCGCTGTACGGCTTAGTTAGAATCCGTTCAAACCCTTAGAAAGAATTATAAATATATTACGTCCCACACTACGTAAGTTCATTTAAATACATTTCATTTGGTGCATGTCGAAATAAGAAAAGCTGCTGTCAACGGCAAGTGTTTTGTGAATGTATCAAGTTACCACGCTGAAAGAATTTAAACTATTAAAATACAATATCTATAAAACATTTTTAGTTAAATGTTATATGCTTTATGCTTATGCGGCTTAATCGAAATTATACACATTTTATTATAAAATAAAATTCTGGTGTAACGGAATAGGACATATGATTTCGATTGACGCGCTTAAAAATAAACAAGTAAGGAAGGGCTAAGTTCGGATGTAACCGAACATTTTATACTCTCGCAAAGTTAAATGGTATACTCGTTTAAGATTTCTTTATATATTTTAATAATTAGAAGTAGGAACTGTTGCCTTAGTTATTTACATTGACAGTGAAAAAAATTAGAGCAATTTGCAACCTAAATTTACTCAAATTATAAGAAATCGTTTTATTTAGAATGCATTACAACTGTATTGAGAAGTATGAAAAGAAATCGTTTTTGAACAATGAACAACATTTTTTATTTACTATATCGATATTATTATACATGTTCAGCTTAAAAATAATAAAAATTAAACATAAGTTTTTATATAGAAATTCTTATACATACTATATCTAAATTTTATTTCTTTTCTCCTTATACTATTTAATTTCTATCATATATTTATACAATAATGTCATATATAATAACAAATTATACATATAATTTAAATTTTCTTAATTAGATTATTTACATATTTTTTTAAAATTGTCTTAAAAACTACTGTTAAAATTGCTATACCATTCTAATTCGATTATATTTGGAAAAAGAAAATGAAGAACTATTGCACTAAGTCTGAAAACTTTAGCTCAAAATAGAGACACAAATACTGTCATGATAGCTGTGTACTGTCTCAAAAGTAATTGCATTAACACGGGAAGGATCCATGTTTGAAAATGCCCAATCAATTTGTGTACCGGCAGGTGTAGTTGAATATTCTGCACCAAGCAGGGAACTAAAGTTTTCTTCTTGGAGCAGATTTCTAATTGCAGTCCCTGTAGACATTAAACAAATGTTAAAATATTCAACAATTAGCACATTTTGATCGCCTAACTGAGAAGTAAGGACTTCCTGAAGTTCTACAATTAATTGTCTGGCAGAGAAAGGTGAATTTATATATAGAACCAGAATATGAGTATTGAAACATTTAAACAAAACCGCTTCTAAAACTTTACGGCCTGAATAAATTTTCTTAACAGCCTTTGATTCTACAGAGCAAACAATACTATGCTTTGCATATATTATAATGTTTATTTCTGTTGCTTGTTTCCGTGGTATCTATCCTTAGCTCATTAATTGGAGTAAATCCTGGTATATCAAAACTTTCGCAAGGATAACTCCAAGTTTCTACAAAACATAAGATATCTGAAGATAGCATCAAACAGTCGCTTTTTATATTATTAATGTGAGCCTGAAGACTCTGAACATTATGGAATAAAATTTGATGTTCGGGAAATCATAAAAGTGAAACTTGTGTTCAGAGCTTTATTTGTGTTCGATTCCCTCAGTTCCCTAAATACAGAATCCGATTCAGAAAATTTGTTAGGAGGAATAAAATTTGCTATGATGAATAGACCTTCTGCAGAAGTAGCTCGACTACAAGCGACATATATTGAAGCTCAAGGCATTCTGGGTCGAGTATGAACTACAACTTTATTATATGTGGCACCCTGACTTTTATGAATAGTTATTCCCTCAGCCGGAACAACTGGAAACTGATTTCTTTCAATTGAAATTTGTTCATTTCTTTTATATTGAAAAGACTTTAAAGGCGTTGAAATTATTTTTCTTCATTGGACCAAAATAAATGTATGGCATCATCGGGAACTTCTTCGAAATTAACTACTCGAGTTTCAATGAGTGATATGTACTCCTTTGTCATAGTACCAGATGCCATATGGTTTAATGCAATTGTAAAGGCCTGATCCTTCCATTGTCTCATTATTTCTGTTATTTCAAAGTATTTAAATAACTCCCACAAAGGGGAATCAACTAAAGTGTTGTATGTATCATTGGGATTAGGAAAGAATATCCACCTAACTCCAACAGGTGAGAGTTGCTTCAAATCACCAAACACTATGATCGGTATACCACCGAAGGGGCTGTCTGTTATGAAAATTTGTTTTAATTTCGCATCAACAGAGCTAAACATACGAACACCTACCATCGATATTTCATTATTAATTTTAAATCGATAAGTCTGGAATACAATGGATTAACTGTGTCACTGCTAAGTGGTCTCAACTGATTAACAGGTAAAGAGAATATTGAATGAAGGGTCATTCCACCTATTCCGAATGCTGCTTTACCCGTAGATGCGCAAAGAAGAACTTTTAAGGAACTTGGATTGAATACAGGTATAGAATTGTACCGATAGTTAAGTGCTTGATATATTGCAGATATCAAACGACTCTTTCCTACACCTGCACCGCCGCCAATGAACTCATAAAATGGGCGATTTGTTTTTAGCTGGTGCTTCAAATGTGTCAAATACGTTCTTTCCTTAGTATTCAGTGACATTATCTGTTGAATCCTCACCATGCAAGTCGAGCAAATTTATATTTGGGTTTATTTCTGGAAGTGCCAACACCCTGAACTCATTCTCCACTATAGGTAGTTAATTTTTAGCACCTTCCTCTAAGTCTATTTCATTATAAAGACTTTCTAGACATCATAAAGACATTTTCAAGTTCACTTTGCTCAAAAACATCATATTTTCTCTGATTTTCCCTAATTATAATACGATCTGTTATGCAAGTCTGCTCATTATCGTTATCAATGAGATCTTGCTGTTCATTCCGCCAAGGATAGTAAAGCATTACCATTTCGCGGAAGTACTCAACTCTGGCCAAATCTTTGTTAAACCTTCTGTACCGAATAATACAATGTTTGGTATGTTTTTTCACAAAACCGCTACCGTCTTTAAGAGACATGACAACCCCGCTCTCTGGTAAATTATCATCTTCCCTCTCTTCCTCTTCATGATCACTGTCTTGTGCTCTTCTACTAGATTTAAAATATTTATACATATATGTAAAATCAGCTAACCAAAGAGTTTCTAACTGATCGGATCTTTGAACATAACGGTCTAAAATACCGGCTACGAATATTTCAGTCGAACCTGACGGAACGTTTTGAAGTTCTGCTCTAGGGTATACCATTCGAACACGTTCCTCAGGGCGAGAGGTATTAATAAATATTTCTGCATTACTTTCTCCCGAAATATGGAGCCCAATACAGCAATGTCCTGCTTCTTGTGCAGATATTTCTATGCCTGATATAATTTTGTGACCTATATGTTTAAGTTTTTGCTTAACAGTATAATTTTCAACATTTATCTCTGATATAACTTCATTTAAGAGCCTAGAAATTCCCCTGTTAGACTTGTTAATATAATTAATTATATATGAACAGCAAGCATATGCATCCAGTATATATTGGATATCCATATTTGCTCTATGTTCCAAAAGTAGTCATATTTGAATTTCGAAAAAGCTTTCCTTGTGTCCTTCTGAATTTTGACTTGTTTCTGTAAAGGGTAACAGTATTTGCGTTGAAGGCATTGGTGGATATGGTACACCAAAACGACAAAACTGTTGTCCTCTTATTTCCCTAGTACAAGACCGACTGTGGTTATTCTTTTGATAACCCAAATAATTTTGTAAGAGGCTGGTCGCACCATCTGTAGAAATATAATTGTCAATAAAACTATTGGCATCAGGGAATGTCTGAGGATCTTGAAGGTTGATCCTGGGAGCATTATTAAGCCAATACATGCCATGTACATGCGGGAACCTCTCTGTTTAAACTCTCCAGTAAAAATTTGTAACAAAATTCTATCCGAAAATGTTGGCGTTATCTTTAAGAAGCTTAAGAATTTGCGTTTGACCGAATTAAGCGATATCTATCTTGGGTTGTTAAACTGTTCGCTTCCTTTTCTATCTTTAGAATCAACAGTTTTAGAGAGGATGACCAAAAGCTCAAGACACTGAGATTCTGCAGCCGATAAAGCGATAAAGAAAGTTGGAAGCCCAAATTGGCGAATCATAGCGACTGCCTGTTTCTTCTCAGCTTCTTAGTGCGCAGGAGAGGATCTAATGTCTTTAAAAACCTTGTAACCATCATCGTGTTGAATCAAGTTTTGAACAAAGTTTTCGTTTAATAGGTTTTGGGCCGTAACTTGGTTGCGGCCTGAAAACTTTCTAAGGTAAATAGATGTACTATTCTTATTTTGTAGCAGTTCTAATTTTTTGTAATCATAGAACAACTTTGGAATGGTACACGCTCTTCTGTCAACTCGGCGAAATTCCGAACGTATTATCTTGCTATACGTTTCAGAGCATGTACGCTTCTGCCTAACGTATATTGTTCCAAATAACAACTCAATGTCAATTGGTCTTTATCTTTCACCTGGCGCTATGACTAAACGGTTATAGTCTAAGTTTTCTACAGGAATATTGTCCCAAAGAGTTTCTTGACCGCCTGGATTTAGCTCTGAAGGTTAAAGACCCATGGGAATATTATTACCTGAGGGATTAACCAATCGGGAATCCTCTGCAGATGCAACAAACGGAACTTCTTCTTGGTCATTAAATTCTGAAATCCAGTTTTCATTGATATGTATATTGTACTCACGATACAGAGGGGTATTCACTAAGAACTGCAAAGCTTCCATAATCTTTGCGGGGCGTATGGTATCGATCATGTAATCTTGATTGTATTCCAAGCGCATTCTTAGGTGAATATAACATGAGCCTCATCAAAGGACCCCACAATATTGTTAACAGAAATTGGTATATTAACAACAGCACCTTTGAGCAAACTCTGACCTTGATATCCTAACGGACGGATTGTCATAAAAGGCAATTTAGGCATTATGAGTCGTTCTTCAATTGGGGTTAAACCTTTCAAACAATCTGGTATTTCAGGAAAGTCTAGACCGTTAGCTAAACATATTTGGAACGTTCTTTTTAACAATCGCATTTTTACAAGTAGCACAAAAATTGAAATTTCCATCTTCTGAAGGAAATTTTGCATTAAAAAAAAGGTGGATGCAGCATTCGGCTGATCTTGCGAAATAGTTTCGAAATTTAATTTGCGAACTTCGTGGAAAACCGCCGCAGCAAATACATATTTCCGTAGGGCCCTCACTTATATTTTGCAAATAAATGTTTTTGAAATCTGTTAAATTGCCACTATTATCAGTTTCTATAACATTATTTTCTCTCGTTAATCGGATTCGTTGGGACTGCCTTTGGTTTTCAATTTGTCTATTGAGTGGGTTATCTCTACGAAGGCGAACTTGACCTTGTCTAAGACGTCTCTGATTCAAAATTTCTTCCCTCATA
This sequence comes from Bactrocera oleae, assembly GCF_042242935.1. NCBI lineage: Eukaryota > Metazoa > Arthropoda > Insecta > Diptera > Tephritidae > Bactrocera > Bactrocera oleae. Next base: position 50,114,138 of record NC_091537.1, on the reverse strand, counting down.
TCCCTCCTACTAAGCTGTCGACGTTGTGTTTCTCTATCACGCTCCTCTCTCCTTATTTCAGGATTTCTTCCTGCATGTTCCCTTTGCATTTAATCACGAATGCGCTCTAAAGTCCTATACTCAGGATTTCGTGCGCGTAATTCTCTATGATCCCTAGTGTCCCTACTTTCCTCATCTTAACGTACCTCGGGATTTTCTCGACGAGACCTAAGACCTAGAGTATTTATTATTTGCTCTTCAGAGCGAATTTGTAGATCTTGACGTCTTGTTCTATGTTGAACAGTATTTCTCTTTGCTCAACAGATCGAACCTCGGGATTTTTTCGACGAGACCTACGACCTCGAGTATTTCTTATTTGCTATATATGTATATCTTGCCGCCTTGTTCTATTTAGAACAGTATTTAAAACTTGCTCAACAGATCGAACCTCGAGATTTTCGCGCCGAAATCCATGTCCCCGAGTATTTCTGCTTTGCTCTTTAGAGCGGATTTGGGGATTTAGACGTCTTGCCCTATGTTGAACAGTATTTAAATTTTGTTCAAATACCGTACCTCATGATATTCCCGCCAGGTTCTATGTTGATTTGTATTGATAATTTTTTCGGACAGAGTACATTAGAATCTAACCTACGATTAGCGTGACTTACAGTATTTTGTGACTGCTCACTATCTCTATATAAACAGTTTGCACGAAGAACTCTCATACGACTTCTATTCTGATGACGACTCAGTAATACAGATTTTCTACTTAATCTAGGCATAATTAGTTAATAATAAATGAATTAATGTATAAAATATTTATAGATAATACTTATAAAATTCAGTCCGTCCAGGTGTAAAAAGTTGGATCCTAGGTGCTGCTCTCTTTCACTGTTATTCCTTGTAAGTCCTTGCTATGACTCCTTTCCTGTTCGGTGTATAGGTACTATGGTATACTGGTGCACATGTGTACATGTGTTTGCTCGCCACTGTATTTAATACGGTGTTGCTCGCCACTGTATATAATAATACTTTAAACACTATATAACTAATACACTAAAATTAGTTTGAATAAAACACTTTGTTGGTAAAATCTAGTGTAACTGAAACTACAAACACAGTGTACTGATATTTATTATACTCTTGCAACATATTGCTACAGAGTATAATAGTTTTGTGAAGGTATATTTTTGTACACACAGTTTACGTAATTTGGTATACCTATATATATATTACTTAGATATTCACTAACATAAAATACATAACATTTAGTTATATTTATATTTTAGAAATTAGTAGTTTAAATCATTGTATTGACATTAAGTACTCGGAAAATACCTCCGTAAATTGCTTTTGTCTAACAATTTTAAAACAGTACTTATTTCGAAGGGTCTGCCCATGAAGGCTAAATTAACAATAACTTACATATAATTAATTATGGTATACACATATGTAGAGCAGGTATATAGATTTTCTTCTTTCTGTCTTAATATCTAAACCTTTCATAAGGCCCCTGCCAAGGGCGCTGGGTAAAAATGTAATTTTTCTTAGTTTACAGTTCACCTCATGACCTTCATATTCAAATGTGTCGTAAAACTGAAATAGTCGACAGTAGCATTTCAACCAATGGGATCGCAGTTTTTCTATAACCACATAAAAAGGGTCTTTAGCCCTTTTGATACTACACTACTAATATTTATTTCATGCGATTTTTTCCAGAAAGATATTTTTGCTCTATACAAAGTCCAACACTCTAAGAAACTTTTTTACATTGTTGTCTGGTATGTTTTGTAATAAGTTCAACATGATGGCTGAGAAAATATACCTTTCCACTGATTATCACCAAATATTAGAAGAAATATATGTATATAGAAATCTATGTCTATCTCGATTAGTTTTAGGTGATACAAACAACCGTTTGGTGAAAAAATTATACTCTGTTGCAACATGTTGCGAAAGTATAAAAATAATGCGAAAGAATTCAACATTCATTATTCGATTATTATTTGGTATCTTATTAACTTATGTTATTGATCATGGATTTATTTAGTGTCAATACTAATTTTTTCTCCGAAATGTTAATTTTAATAAAAAGAAGTTATTTACTTCAAACATGATATATGTGATATAAACTGAACCTTTGAAGTAATTATGAGGCTGTGCGCTCGACCCCTCCTTGCCTGCGATCGTTCAACTTGTTTCGATCTAACAATTGGAAGCAAAAGTGAAGAGCTTGTAATCGTCGGCGTCTTATTGGTGTCCATATGCACAAATAAGGGAACGATTAATACACATACAAACATGTTTTATTTTTTTTTAATGAAATATTTTAGTTATCTTAGTAAATAAAATATGATATTAAAGTAACTGAATTGAGATCATCTAAGATGTCAATTAAAAAACAATTAAATTAAATTTAAGTTTCAGGATTCGAACGTAAATGCTCGTGTTCGCATTAAGCTTAACTCCTCCACGCTTACGACCTAAGCCACCTCAAAAGTGAAAACGCGGCTGCTTTATCAACTTTTTTTATTGTTATCCTTGGTCTATTAAATATTGTTAACGCGACGCACATAAATGTGTTGGCAAATTTGTCTTTAAATTTTTATATTATTATAAATTCTTAAATTTGTACCAAATTTTTTTTTTACAAATCAACGGATTGTTTGTAAATACAATTTATGGTTTTTTGTTTTGTAATAATATTAATGTTAATAGGCATGCGAATCGATAATTCATATAAGAACATTCTTTGGGTCTATTTATAGCCATTTCACATATTGCGTGGTGTATTTCCGTAACGCTTCGAAGTTTTATTCTTTGATGTTCTCTCTTCTGAAAACTACAATTTAGTGCTGTTTAACATTTGCGCCTTCGCTATTCATTAACATTCTCTGGTTCTACGTACTTAGCTTTAGGTTTAGCAGTAAGTCAGTTTGTATTTTCAGTTTAGTTCGTATTTTAAAGATAAAGTGTAACAATAAAGTATTAGCTCCGGCACTAGCCGAATTACCTCTACAATTGAAAACTGTCGCTGTACGGCTTAGTTAGAATCCGTTCAAACCCTTAGAAAGAATTATAAATATATTATGTCCCACACTACGTAAGTTCATATAAATTCATTTCATTTGGTGCATGTCGAAATAAAAAAAGCTGCTGTCAACGGCAAGTGTTTTGTGAATGTATCAAGTTACCACGCTGAACGAATTTAAACTATTAAAATACAATATCTATAAAACATTTTTGGTTAAATGTTAGCTAAACATATTTGGAACGTTCTTTTTAACAATCGCATTTTTACAAGTAGCACAAAAATTGAAATTTCCATCTTCTGAAGGAAATTTTGCATTAAAAAAAAGGTGGATGCAGCATTCGGCTGATCTTGCGAAATAGTTTCGAAATTTAATTTGCGAACTTCGTGGAAAACCGCCGCAGCAAATACATATTTCCGTAGGGCCCTCACTTATATTTTGCAAATAAATGTTTTTGAAATCTGTTAAATTGCCACTATTATCAGTTTCTATAACATTATTTTCTCTCGTTAATCGGATTCGTTGGGACTGCCTTTGGTTTTCAATTTGTCTATTGAGTGGGTTATCTCTACGAAGGCGAACTTGACCTTGTCTAAGACGTCTCTGATTCAAAATTTCTTCCCTCATATCCCTCCTACTAAGCTGTCGACGTTGTGTTTCTCTATCACGCTCCTCTCTCCTTATTTCAGGATTTCTTCCTGCATGTTCCCTTTGCATTTAATCACGAATGCGCTCTAAAGTCCTATACTCAGGATTTCGTGCGCGTAATTCTCTATGATCCCTAGTGTCCCTACTTTCCTCATCTTAACGTACCTCGGGATTTTCTCGACGAGACCTAAGACCTAGAGTATTTATTATTTGCTCTTCAGAGCGAATTTGTAGATCTTGACGTCTTGTTCTATGTTGAACAGTATTTCTCTTTGCTCAACAGATCGAACCTCGGGATTTTTTCGACGAGACCTACGACCTCGAGTATTTCTTATTTGCTATATATGTATATCTTGCCGCCTTGTTCTATTTAGAACAGTATTTAAAACTTGCTCAACAGATCGAACCTCGAGATTTTCGCGCCGAAATCCATGTCCCCGAGTATTTCTGCTTTGCTCTTTAGAGCGGATTTGGGGATTTAGACGTCTTGCCCTATGTTGAACAGTATTTAAATTTTGTTCAAATACCGTACCTCATGATATTCCCGCCAGGTTCTATGTTGATTTGTATTGATAATTTTTTCGGACAGAGTACATTAGAATCTAACCTACGATTAGCGTGACTTACAGTATTTTGTGACTGCTCACTATCTCTATATAAACAGTTTGCACGAAGAACTCTCATACGACTTCTATTCTGATGACGACTCAGTAATACAGATTTTCTACTTAATCTAGGCATAATTAGTTAATAATAAATGAATTAATGTATAAAATATTTATAGATAATACTTATAAAATTCAGTCCGTCCAGGTGTAAAAAGTTGGATCCTAGGTGCTGCTCTCTTTCACTGTTATTCCTTGTAAGTCCTTGCTATGACTCCTTTCCTGTTCGGTGTATAGGTACTATGGTATACTGGTGCACATGTGTACATGTGTTTGCTCGCCACTGTATTTAATACGGTGTTGCTCGCCACTGTATATAATAATACTTTAAACACTATATAACTAATACACTAAAATTAGTTTGAATAAAACACTTTGTTGGTAAAATCTAGTGTAACTGAAACTACAAACACAGTGTACTGATATTTATTATACTCTTGCAACATATTGCTACAGAGTATAATAGTTTTGTGAAGGTATATTTTTGTACACACAGTTTACGTAATTTGGTATACCTATATATATATTACTTAGATATTCACTAACATAAAATACATAACATTTAGTTATATTTATATTTTAGAAATTAGTAGTTTAAATCATTGTATTGACATTAAGTACTCGGAAAATACCTCCGTAAATTGCTTTTGTCTAACAATTTTAAAACAGTACTTATTTCGAAGGGTCTGCCCATGAAGGCTAAATTAACAATAACTTACATATAATTAATTATGGTATACACATATGTAGAGCAGGTATATAGATTTTCTTCTTTCTGTCTTAATATCTAAACCTTTCATAAGGCCCCTGCCAAGGGCGCTGGGTAAAAATGTAATTTTTCTTAGTTTACAGTTCACCTCATGACCTTCATATTCAAATGTGTCGTAAAACTGAAATAGTCGACAGTAGCATTTCAACCAATGGGATCGCAGTTTTTCTATAACCACATAAAAAGGGTCTTTAGCCCTTTTGATACTACACTACTAATATTTATTTCATGCGATTTTTTCCAGAAAGATATTTTTGCTCTATACAAAGTCCAACACTCTAAGAAACTTTTTTACATTGTTGTCTGGTATGTTTTGTAATAAGTTCAACATGATGGCTGAGAAAATATACCTTTCCACTGATTATCACCAAATATTAGAAGAAATATATGTATATAGAAATCTATGTCTATCTCGATTAGTTTTAGGTGATACAAACAACCGTTTGGTGAAAAAATTATACTCTGTTGCAACATGTTGCGAAAGTATAAAAATAATGCGAAAGAATTCAACATTCATTATTCGATTATTATTTGGTATCTTATTAACTTATGTTATTGATCATGGATTTATTTAGTGTCAATACTAATTTTTTCTCCGAAATGTTAATTTTAATAAAAAGAAGTTATTTACTTCAAACATGATATATGTGATATAAACTGAACCTTTGAAGTAATTATGAGGCTGTGCGCTCGACCCCTCCTTGCCTGCGATCGTTCAACTTGTTTCGATCTAACAATTGGAAGCAAAAGTGAAGAGCTTGTAATCGTCGGCGTCTTATTGGTGTCCATATGCACAAATAAGGGAACGATTAATACACATACAAACATGTTTTATTTTTTTTTAATGAAATGTTTTAGTTATCTTAGTAAATAAAATATGATATTAAAGTAACTGAATTGAGATCATCTAAGATGTCAATTAAAAAACAATTAAATTAAATTTAAGTTTCAGGATTCGAACGTAAATGCTCGTGTTCGCATTAAGCTTAACTCCTCCACGCTTACGACCTAAGCCACCTCAAAAGTGAAAACGCGGCTGCTTTATCAACTTTTTTTATTGTTATCCTTGGTCTATTAAATATTGTTAACGCGACGCACATAAATGTGTTGGCAAATTTGTCTTTAAATTTTTATATTATTATAAATTCTTAAATTTGTACCAAATTTTTTTTTTACAAATCAACGGATTGTTTGTAAATACAATTTATGGTTTTTTGTTTTGTAATAATATTAATGTTAATAGGCATGCGAATCGATAATTCATATAAGAACATTCTTTGGGTCTATTTATAGCCATTTCACATATTGCGTGGTGTATTTCCGTAACGCTTCGAAGTTTTATTCTTTGATGTTCTCTCTTCTGAAAACTACAATTTAGTGCTGTTTAACATTTGCGCCTTCGCTATTCATTAACATTCTCTGGTTCTACGTACTTAGCTTTAGGTTTAGCAGTAAGTCAGTTTGTATTTTCAGTTTAGTTCGTATTTTAAAGATAAAGTGTAACAATAAAGTATTAGCTCCGGCACTAGCCGAATTACCTCTACAATTGAAAACTGTCGCTGTACGGCTTAGTTAGAATCCGTTCAAACCCTTAGAAAGAATTATAAATATATTATGTCCCACACTACGTAAGTTCATATAAATTCATTTCATTTGGTGCATGTCGAAATAAAAAAAGCTGCTGTCAACGGCAAGTGTTTTGTGAATGTATCAAGTTACCACGCTGAACGAATTTAAACTATTAAAATACAATATCTATAAAACATTTTTGGTTAAATGTTATATGCTTTATGCTTATGCGGCTTAATCGAAATTATACACATTTTATTATAAAATCAAATTCTGGTGTAACGGAATAGGACATATGATTTCGATTGATCGTTTGAGATTTCTTTATATATTTTAATAATTAGAAGTAGGAACATATATCCAAATTATATTTATTTTCTCCTTATACAATTTAATATATATAATTTAAATTTTCTTAATTAGATTATTTACATATTTTTTTAAAATTGTCTTAAAAACTACTGTCAAAATTGCTATACCATTCTAATTCGATTATATTTGGAAAAAGAAAATGAAGAACTATTGCACTAAGTCTGAAAACTTTAGCTCGAAATAGAGACACAAATACTGTCATGATAGCTGTGTACTGTCTCAACAGTAATTGCATTAACACGGGAAGGATCCATGTTTGAAAATGCCCAATCAATTTGTGTACCGGCAGGTGTAGTTGAATATCCTGCACCAAGCAGGGAACTAAAGTTTTCTTCTTGGAGCAGATTTCTAATTGCAGTCCCTGTAGACATTAAACAAATGTTAAAATATCCAACAATTAGCACATTTTGATTGCCTAACTGAGAAGTAAGGACTTCCTGAAGTTCTACAATTAATTGTCTGGCAGAGAAAGCTGAATTTATATATAGAACCAGAATATAAATATTGAAACATTTAAACAAAACCGCTTCTAAAACTTTACGGCCTGAATAAATTTTCTTTACAGCCTTTGATTCTACAGAGCAAACAATACTATGCTTTGCATATATTATAATGTTTATTTCTGTTGCTTGTTTCCGTGGTATCTATCCTTAGCTCATTAATTGGAGTAAATCCTGGTATATCAAAACTTTCGCAAGGATAACTCCAAGTTTCTACAAAACATAAGATATCTGAAGATAGCATCAAACAGTCGCTTTTTATGTTATTAATGTGAGCCTGAAGACTCTGAACATTATGGAATAAAATTTGATGTTCGGGAAATCATAAAAGTGAAACTTGTGTTCAGAGCTTTATTTGTGTTCAATTCCCTCAGTTCCCTAAATACAGAATCCGATTCAGAAAATTTGTTAGGAGGAATAAAATTTGCTATGATTAATAGACCTTCTGCAGAAGTAGCTCGACTACAAGCGACATATATTGAAGCTCAAGGCATTCTGGGTCGAGTATGAACTACAACTTTATTATATGTGGCACCCTGACTTTTATGAATAGTTATTCCCTCAGCCGGAACAACTGGAAACTGATTTCTTTCAATTGAAATTTGTTAATTTCTTTTATATTGAAAAGACTTTAGAACTTTTTCATTTTGTGTCCAAGAACTTTCTAAAGGATGAAGCTCTTTGAATCGTGCTATCAAACCAACAGAAAGTTCCAAAAATTTAATCCACAGAATTGTTGGAAAAGAACAATAGAAATCAATTTGCATAAGTTGTCCAGCTGCCCCATTAACCAAGCTATCACACGTGTTTATATTCACTGTAATCATATATTTGCCGGAGGTTTTTAGTGTTAATTCATAAGGCAGTCTCTGCGTTTCAGAAATTTCGAAAAGTTTAACTCTTTCCTAAATATTATCATTTTCACTTATACCAATTCCTTTAACTGAGTCTTTTGCAGTTGAAAGGATACCTTCAGTTGGGATTCGACTGAGCTTAAAGGCGTTGAAATTATTTCTCTTCATTGGACCAAAATAAATGTATGGCATCATCGGGAACTTCTTCGAAATTAACTACTCGAGTTTCAATGAATGATATGTTCTCATTTGTCATAGTACCAGATGCCATATGGTTTAATGCAATTGCAAAGGCCTGATCCTTCCGTTGTCTCATTATTTCTGTTATTTCAAAGTATTTAAATAACTCCCACAAAGGGGAATCAACTAAAGTGTTGTATGTATCATTGGGATTAGGAAAGAATATCCACCTAACTCCAACAGGTGAGAGTTGCTTCAAATCACCAAACACTATGTACGGCCACCGAAGGGGGCTGTCTGTTATGAAAATTTGTTTTAATTTCGCATCAACAGAGCTAAACATACGAACACCTACCATCGATATTTTATCTATTATGATTAATTTTAAATCGATAAGTCTGGAATACAATGGATTAACTGTGTCACTGCTAAGTGGTCTCAACTGATTAACAGGTAAAGAGAATATTGAATGAAGGGTCATTCCACCTATTCCGAATGCTGCTTTACCCGTAGATGCGCAAAGAAGAACTTTTAAGGAACTTGGATTGGATACAGGTGTAGAATTGTACCGATAGTTAAGTGCTTGATATATTGCAGATATCAAACGACTCTTTCCTACACCTGCACCGCCGCCAATTAACTCATAAAATGGGCGATTTGTTTTTAGCTGGTGCTTCAAATGTGTCAAATAGGTTCTTTGCTTAGTATTTAGACTTTGAACTAACGAAAATAATTCTTAAACTTAATAAGTCTAATATTGCAATCAGATTCAGTGTCATTATCTGTTGAATCTTCACCATGCAAGTCCAGCAAATTTATATTTGTGTTTATTTCTGGAAGTGCCAACACTCTGAACTCATTTTTCACTATAGGTAGTAAATTTTTAGTCCTTCCTCTAAGTCTATTTCATTATAAAGACTTTCTAGACATTATAAAGACATTTTCAAGTTCGCTTTGCTCAAAAACATCATATTTTATCTGATTTTCCCTAATTATAATACGATACTTTATGCAAGTCTGCTCATTATCGTTTTCAATGAGATTTTGCTGTTCATTCCGCCAAGGATAGTAAAGCATTACCATTTCGCGGAAATACTCAACTCTGGCCAAATCTGTGTTAAACCTTCTATACCGAATAATGCAAGGTTTGGTACGTTTTTTCACAAAACCGCTACCGTCTTTAAGAGGCATGACAACCCCGCTCTCTGGTAAATTATCGTCTTCCCTCTCTTCCTCTTCATGATCACTGTCTTGTGCTCTTCTACTAGATTTAAAATATTTATACATATATGTAAAATCAGCTAACCAAAGAGTTTCTAACTGATCGGATCTTTGAACATAACGGTCTAAAATACCGGCTACGAATATTTCAGTCGAACCTGACGGAACGTTTTAAAGTTCTGCTCTAGGGTATACCATTCGAAAACGTTCCTCAGGGCGAGAGGTATTTATAAATATTTCTGCATTACTTGCTCCCGAAATATGGAGCCCAATACAGCAATGTCCTGCTTTTTGTGCAGATATTTCTGTGCCTGATATAATTTTGTGACCTATATGTTTAAGTTTTTGCTTAACAGTATAATTTTCAGCATTTATCTCTGATATAACTTCATTTAAGAGCCTAGAAATTCCCCTGTTATACTTGTTAATATAATTAATTATATATGAACAGCAAGCATATGCATCCAGTATATATTGGATATCCATATTTGCTCTATGTTCCAAAAGTATTAATATTTGAATTTAAAACGTTTTGAATTTCGAAAAAGCTTTCCTTGTGTCCTTCTGAATTTTGACTTGTTTCTGTAAAGGGTAACAGTATTTGCGTTGAAGGCATTGGTGGATATGGTACACCAAAACGATAAAACTGTTGTCCTATTATTTCCCTAGTACAAGACCGACTGTAGTTATGCTTTTGATAACCCAAATAATTTTGTAAGTGGCTGATCGCACCATCTGTAGAAATATAATTGTCAATAAAACTAATGACATCAGGGAATGTCTGAGGATCTTGAAGGTTGATCCTGGGAGCATTATTAAGCCAATACATGCCATGTACATGCGGGAACCTCTCTGTATAAACTCTCCAGTAAAAATTTGTAACAAAATTCTACCCAAAAATGCCGGCGTTATCTTTAAAAAGCTTAAGAATTTGCGTTTGACTGAATTAAGCGATATCTATCTTGGGTTGTTAAACTGTTCGCTTCCTTTTCTATCTTTAGAGTCAACAGTTTTAGAGAGGATGACCAAAAGCTCAAGACACAGAGACTCTGTAGCCGATAAAGCGATAAAGAAGGCCCCAAATTGGCGAATCATAGCGACTGCCTGTTTTTTCTCAGCTTCTTAGTGCGCAGGAGAGGATCTAATGTCTTTCAAAACCTTGTAACCATCATCGTGTGGAATCAAGTTTTGAACAAAGTTTTCGTTTAATAGGTTTTGGGCCGTAACTTGGTTGCGGCCTGAAAACTTTCTAAGGCAAATAGATGTACTATTCTTATTTTGTAGCAGTTCTAATTTTTTGTAATCATAGAACAACTTTGGAATGGTACACGCTCTTCTGTCAACTCGGCGAAATTCCGAACGTATTATCTTGCTATACGTTTCAGAGCATGTTCGCTTCTGCCTAACGTATATTGTTCCAAATAACAACTCTTCTGAATTATTATCTTGAATTATGTCAATTGGTCTTTATCTTTTACTTGGCCCTATGACTAAAGGGTTATAGTCTAAGTTTTCTACAGGAATATTGTCCCAAAGAGTTTCTTGACCGCCTGGATTTAGCTCTGAAGGTTAAAGACCCATGGGAATATTATTACCTGAGGGATTAACCAATCGGGAATCTTCTGCAGATGCAACAAACGGAACTTCTTCTTGGTCATTAAATTCTGAAATCCAGTTTTCATTGATATGTATATTGTACTCACGATACAGAGGGGTATTCACTAAGAACTGCAAAGCTTCCATAATCTTTTCGGGGCGTATGGTATCGATCATGTAATCATGATTGTATTCCAAGCGCATTCTTAGGTGAATTTGTATAACATGAGCCTCATCAAAGGACCTTGGTAGATATACACAGTATTGTTAACAGAAATTGGTATATTAACAACAGCACCTTTGAGCAAACTCTGACCTTGATATCCTAACGGACGGATTGTCATAAAAGGCAATTTAGGCATTATGAGTCGTTCTTCAATTGGGGTTAAACCTTTCAAACAATCTGGTATTTCAGGAAAGTCTAGACCGTTAGCTAAACATATTTGGAACGTTCTTTTTAACAATCGCATTTTTGCAAGTAGCACAAAAATTGAAATTTCCATCTTCTGAAGGAAATTTTTGCATTAAAAAAAAGGCGGATGCAGCATTCGGCTGATCTTGCGAAATAGTTTCGAAATTTAATTTGCGAACTTCATGGAAAACCATAAGCCGCCGCAGCAAATACATATTTCCGTAGGGCCCTCACTTATATTTTGCAAATAAATGTTTTTGAAATCTGTTAAATTGCCACTATTATCAGTTTCTATAACATTAGTTTCTCTCATTAATCGGATTCGTTGGGACTGCCTTTGGTTTGGAATTTGTCTATTGAGTGGGTTATCTCTACGAAGGCGAACTTGACCTTGTCTAAGACGTCTCTGATTCAAAATTTCTTCCCTCATAGCCCTCCTACTAAGCTGTCGACGTTGTGTTTCTCTATCACGCTCCTCTCTCCTTATTTCAGGATTTCTTCCTGCATGTTCCCTTTGCATTTAATTACGAATGCGCTCTAAAGTCCTATACTCAGGATTTCGTGCGCGTAATTCTCTATGATCCCTAGTGTTCCTACTTTCCTCATCTTAACGTACCTCGGGATTTTCTCGACGAGACCTAAGACCTAGAGTATTTCTTATTTGCTCTTCAGAGCGAACTTGTAGATCTTGACGTCTTGTTCTATGTTGAACAGTATTTCTCATTTGCTCAGCAGATCGAACCTCGGGATTTTCTCGTCGAGACCTACGACCTCGAGTATTTCTTATTTGCTATATATGTATATCTTGCCGCCTTGTTCTATGTTGAACAGTATTTACAACTTGCTCAACAGATCGAACCTCGAGATTTTCGCGCCGAAATCCATATCCCCGAGTATTTCTGCTTTGCTCTTTAGAGCGGATTTGGGGATTTAGACGTCTTGCCCTATGTTGAACAGTATTTAAATTTTGTTCAAATACCGTACCTCGAGATTTTCCCGCCAGGTTCTATGTTGATTTGTATTGATAATTTGTTCGGACAGACGTACATTAGAATCTAACCTACGATTAGCGTGACTTACAGTATTTTGTGACTGCTCACTATATCTATATAAACAGTTTGCACGAAGAAATTCCATACGACTTCTATTCTGAAGACGACTCAGTAATACAGATTTTCTACTTAATCTAGGCATAATTTTGTATTGTAAAATACTTATAGATAATACTTGTATAATTCAGTCCGTCCGGGTGTAAAAAGTTGGATCCTAGGTGCTGCTCTCTTTCACTGTAATTCCTTGTAAGTCCTTGCTATGACTCCTTTCCTGTTGGGTGTATAGGTACTATGGTATACTGGTGCACATGTGTATATGTGTTTGCTCGCAGCTGTATTTAATACGGTGTTGCTCGCCACTGTATATAATAATACTTTAAACACTATATAACTAATACACTAAAATTAGTTTGAATAAAACACTTTGTTGGTAAAATCTAGTGTAACTGAAACTACAAACACAGTGTACTGATATTTATTATACTCTTGCAACATATTGCTTCAGAGTATAATAGTTTTGTGAAGGTATATTTTTGTACACACAGTTTACGTAATTTGGTATACCTATGTATATATTACTTAGATATTCACTAACATAAAATACATAACATTTAGTTATATTTATATTTTAGAAATTAGTAGTTTAAATCATTGTATTGACATTAAGTACTCGGAAAATCCCTCCGTAAATTGCTTTTGTCTAACACTTTTAAAACAGTACCTATTTCGAAGGGTCTGCCCATGAAGGCTAAATTAACAATAACTTACATATAATTAAGTATGGTATACACATATGTAGAGCAGGTATGTAGTTTTTTTTCTTTCTGTCTTAATATATAAACCTTTTATAAGCTGCCAACGGCGTTGGGCAAAAATGTAATTTTCTTTAGTTTACAGTTCACCTCATGACCTTCATATTCAAATGTGTCGTAAAACTGAAATAATAGACAGTAGCATTTCAACCAATGGGATCGCAGTTTTTCTATAACCACATAAAAAGGGTCTTTAGCCCTTTTGATACCACACTTCTAATATTTATTTCATCATCTAGAAAGATATTTTTGCTCTATACAAAGTCCAACACTCTAAGAAACTTTTTTACATTGTTGTCTGGTATAAATTGTTATAAGTTCAACATGATGGCTGAGAAAATATACCTTTCCACTGATTATCACCAAATATTAGAAGAAATATATGTATATAGAAATATATATCTATCTCGATTAGTTTTGGGTGATACAAACAACCGTTTGGTGAAAAAATGATACTCTGTTGCAACATGTTGCGAAAGTATAAAAATAATGCGAAAGAATTCAACATTCATTATTCGATTATTATTTGGTATCTTATTAACTTATGTTATTGATCATAGATTTATTTAGTGTCAATACTAATTTTTTCTCCGAAATGTTAATTTTAATAAAAAGAAGCTATTTAACTCAAACATGATATGTGATATAAACTGAACCTTTGAAATAATTATGAGGCTGTGCGCCCGACCCCTCCTTGCCTGCGATCGTTCAACTTGTTTCGATCTAACAATTGGAAGCAAAAGTGAAGAGCTTGTAATCGTCGGCGTCTTATTGGTGTCCATATGCACAAATAAGGGAACGATTAATACACATACAAACTTGTTTTATTTTTTTTAAATGAAATATTTTAGTTATCTTAGTAAATAAAATATGATATTAAAGTAACTGAATTGAGATCATCTAAGATGTCAATTAAAAAACAATTAAATTAAATTTAAGTTTCAGGATTCGAACGTAAATGCTCGTGTTCGCATTAAGCTTAACTCCTCCACGCTTACGACCTAAGCCACCTCAAAAGTGAAAACGCGGCTGCTTTATCAACTTTTTTTATTGTTATCCTTGGTCTATTAAATATTGTTAACGCGACGCACATAAATGTGTTGGCAAATTTGTCTTTAAATTTTTATATTATTATAAATTCTTAAATTTGTACCAAATTTTTTTTTTACAAATCAACGGATTGTTTGTAAATACAATTTATGGTTTTTTGTTTTGTAATAATATTAATGTTAATAGGCATGCGAATCGATAATTCATATAAGAACATTCTTTGGGTCTATTTATAGCCATTTCACATATTGCGTGGTGTATTTCCGTAACGCTTCGAAGTTTTATTCTTTGATGTTCTCTCTTCTGAAAACTACAATTTAGTGCTGTTTAACATTTGCGCCTTCGCTATTCATTAACATTCTCTGGTTCTACGTACTTAGCTTTAGGTTTAGCAGTAAGTCAGTTTGTATTTTCAGTTTAGTTCGTATTTTAAAGATAAAGTGTAACAATAAAGTATTAGCTCCGGCACTAGCCGAATTACCTCTACAATTGAAAACTGTCGCTGTACGGCTTAGTTAGAATCCGTTCAAACCCTTAGAAAGAATTATAAATATATTATGTCCCACACTACGTAAGTTCATATAAATTCATTTCATTTGGTGCATGTCGAAATAAAAAAAGCTGCTGTCAACGGCAAGTGTTTTGTGAATGTATCAAGTTACCACGCTGAACGAATTTAAACTATTAAAATACAATATCTATAAAACATTTTTGGTTAAATGTTATATGCTTTATGCTTATGCGGCTTAATCGAAATTATACACATTTTATTATAAAATCAAATTCTGGTGTAACGGAATAGGACATATGATTTCGATTGATCGTTTGAGATTTCTTTATATATTTTAATAATTAGAAGTAGGAACATATATCCAAATTATATTTATTTTCTCCTTATACAATTTAATATATATAATTTAAATTTTCTTAATTAGATTATTTACATATTTTTTTAAAATTGTCTTAAAAACTACTGTCAAAATTGCTATACCATTCTAATTCGATTATATTTGGAAAAAGAAAATGAAGAACTATTGCACTAAGTCTGAAAACTTTAGCTCGAAATAGAGACACAAATACTGTCATGATAGCTGTGTACTGTCTCAACAGTAATTGCATTAACACGGGAAGGATCCATGTTTGAAAATGCCCAATCAATTTGTGTACCGGCAGGTGTAGTTGAATATCCTGCACCAAGCAGGGAACTAAAGTTTTCTTCTTGGAGCAGATTTCTAATTGCAGTCCCTGTAGACATTAAACAAATGTTAAAATATCCAACAATTAGCACATTTTGATTGCCTAACTGAGAAGTAAGGACTTCCTGAAGTTCTACAATTAATTGTCTGGCAGAGAAAGCTGAATTTATATATAGAACCAGAATATAAATATTGAAACATTTAAACAAAACCGCTTCTAAAACTTTACGGCCTGAATAAATTTTCTTTACAGCCTTTGATTCTACAGAGCAAACAATACTATGCTTTGCATATATTATAATGTTTATTTCTGTTGCTTGTTTCCGTGGTATCTATCCTTAGCTCATTAATTGGAGTAAATCCTGGTATATCAAAACTTTCGCAAGGATAACTCCAAGTTTCTACAAAACATAAGATATCTGAAGATAGCATCAAACAGTCGCTTTTTATGTTATTAATGTGAGCCTGAAGACTCTGAACATTATGGAATAAAATTTGATGTTCGGGAAATCATAAAAGTGAAACTTGTGTTCAGAGCTTTATTTGTGTTCAATTCCCTCAGTTCCCTAAATACAGAATCCGATTCAGAAAATTTGTTAGGAGGAATAAAATTTGCTATGATGAATAGACCTTCTGCAGAAGTAGCTCGACTACAAGCGACATATATTGAAGCTCAAGGCATTCTGGGTCGAGTATGAACTACAACTTTATTATATGTGGCACCCTGACTTTTATGAATAGTTATTCCCTCAGCCGGAACAACTGGAAACTGATTTCTTTCAATTGAAATTTGTTCATTTCTTTTATATTGAAAAGACTTTAGAACTTTTTCATTTTATGTCCAACTCTTTGGATCGTGCTATCAAACCAACAGAAAGTTCCAAAAATTTAATCCACAGAATTGTTGGAAAAGAACAATAGAAATCAATTTGCATAAGTTGTCCAGCTGCCCCATTAACCAAGCTATCACACGTGTTTATATTCATTGTAATCATATATTTGCCGGAGGTTTTTAGTGTTAATTCATAAGGCAGTCCCTGCGTTTCAGAAATTTCGAAAAGTTTAACTCTTTCCTAAATATTATCATTTTCACTTATACCAATTCCTTTAACTGAGTCTTTTGCAGTTGAAAGGATAGCTTCAGTTGGGATTCGACTGAGCTTGAAGGCGTTGAAATTATTTCTCTTCATTGGACCAAAATAAATGTATGGCATCATCGGGAACTTCTTCGAAATTAACTACTCGAGTTTCAATGAATGATATGTTCTCATTTGTCATAGTACCAGATGCCATATGATTTAATGCAATTGCAAAGGCCTGATCCTCCCGTTGTCTCATTATCTCTGTTAATTCAAAGTATTTAAATAATTTCCACAAAGGGGAACCAACTAAAGTGCTGTATGCATCATTGGGATTAGGGGAGAATATCCACCTATCTCCAACAAGGGAGAGTTGCTTCAACTCACCAAACATTATGATCGATATACCACCGAAGGGGCTGTTTGTTTTGAAAATTTGTTTTAATTTCGCATCAACAGAGCTAAACATACGAACACCTACCATCGATATTTCATTATTAATTTTAAATCGATAAGTCTGGAATACAATGAATTAACTGTGTCATTGCTAAGTGGTCTCAACTGATTAACAGGTAAAGAGAATATTGAATGAAGGGTCATTCCACCTATTCCGAATGCTGCTTTACCCGTAGGTGCGCAAAGAAGAACTTTTAAGGAACTTGGATTGGATACAGGTGTAGAATTGTACCGATAGTTAAGTGCTTGATATATTGCAGATATCAAACGACTCTTTCCTACACCTGCACCGCCGTCAATGAACTCATAAAATGGGCGATTTTTTTTTAGCTGGTGCTTCAAATGTGTCAAATAGGTTCTTTGCTTAGTATTTAGACTTTGAACTAACGAAAATAATTCCTCAACTGGACTTAAAGGGGGTAGTTTAATAAGTCTAATATTGCAATCATGAAAAAGAGATGAGATCTTGCTGTTCATTCCGCCAAGGATAGTAAAGCATTACCATTTCGCGGAAATACTCAACTCTGGCCAAATCTGTGTTAAACCTATTATACCGAATAATACAAGGTTTGCTACGTTTTTTCACAAAACCGCTTCCGTCTTTAAGTGGCATGACAACCCCGCTCTCTGGTAAATTATCGCCTTCCCTCTCTTCCAAATGATCACTGTCTTGTGCTCTTCTACTAGATTTAAAATATTTATACATATATGCAAAATCAGCTAACTAAAGAGTTTCTAACTGATCGGATCTTTGAACATAACGGTCTAAAATACCGGCTACGAATATTTCAGTCGAACCTGACGGAACGTTTTGAAGTTCTGCTCTAGGGTATACCATTCGAACACGTTCCTCAGGGCGAGAGGTATTTATAAATATTTCTGCATTACTTGCTCCCGAAATAGGGAGCCCAAAACAGCAATGTCATGCTTCTTGTGCAGATATTTCTGTGCCTGATATAATTTTGTGACCTATATGTTTAAGTTTTTGCTTAACAGTATAATTTTCAGCATTTATCTCTGATATAACTTCATTTAAGAGCCTAGAAATTCCCCTGTTAGACTTGTTAATATAATTAATTATATATCAACTGCAAGCATATGCATCCAGTATATATTAGATACCCATATTTGCTCTATGTTCCAAAAGTAGTCATATTTGAATTTAAAACGTTTTGAATTTCGAAAAAGCTTTCCTTGTGTCCTTCTGAATTTTGACTTGTTTCTGTAAAGGGTAACAGTATTTGCGTTGAAGGCATTGGTGTATATGGTACACCAAAACGACAAAACTGTTGTCCTCTTATTTCCCTAGTACAAGACCGACTGTGGTTATGCTTTTGATAACCCAAATAATTTTGTAAGTGGCTGATCGCACCATCTGTAGAAATATATTTGTCAATAAAACTAATGACATCAGGGAATGTCTGAGGATCTTGAAGGTTGATCCTGGGAGCATTATTAAGCCAATACATGCCATGTACATGCGGGAACCTCTCTGTTTAAACTCTCCGTTTGCGTTTGACCGAATTAAGCGATATCTATCTTGGGTTGTTAAACTGTTCGCTTCCTTTTCTATCTTTAGAATCAACAGTTTTAGAGAGGATGACCAAAAGCTCAAGACACTGAGATTCTGCAGCCGATAAAGCGATAAAGAAGGTTGGAAGCCCAAATTGGCGAATCATAGCGACTGCCTGTTTTTTCTCAGCTTCTTAGTGCGCAGGAGAGGATCTAATGTCTTTCAAAACCTTGTAACCATCATCGTGTTGAATCAAGTTTTGAACAAAGTTTTCGTTTAATAGGTTTTGAGCCGTAACTTGGTTGCGGCCTGAAAACTTTCTAAGGCAAATAGATGTACTATTCTTATTTTGTAGCAGTTCTAATTTTTTGTAATCATAGAACAACTTTGGAATGGTACACGCTCTTCTGTCAACTCGGCGAAATTCGGAACGTATTATCTTGCTATACGTTTTAGAGCATGTACGCTTCTGCCTAACGTATATTGTTCCAAATAACAACTCAATGTCAATTGGTCTTTATCTTTCACCTGGCCCTATGACTAAACGGTTATAGTCTAAGTTTTCTACAGGAATATTGTCCCAAAGAGTTTCTTGACCGCCTGGATTTAGCTCTGAAGGTTAAAGACCCATGGGAATATTATTACCTGAGGGATTATCATGAGAAGTTTGTGCTGCACGAAAATATTGAACCAATCGGGAATCCTCTGCAGATGCAACAAACGGAACTTCTTCTTGGTCATTAAATTCTGAAATCCAGTTTTCATTGATATGTATATTTTACTCACGATACAGAGGGGTATTCACTAAGAACTACAAAGCTTCCATAATTTTTGCGGACATATGGTATCGATCATGTAATCATGATTGTATTCCAAGCGTATTCTTAAGTGAATTTGTATAACATGAGCCTCATCAAAGGACCTTGGTAGAGATATACCAAGTATTGTTAACAGAAATTGGTATATTAATAACAGCACCTTTGAGCAAACTCTGACCTTGATATCCTAACGGACAGATTGTCATAAAAGGCAATTTAGGTATTATGAGTCATTCTTCAATTGGGGTTAAACCTTTCAAACAATCTGGTATTTCAGGAAAGTCTAGACCGTTAGCTAAACATATTTGAAACGTTCTTTTTAACAATCGCATTTTTGCAAGTAGCACAAAAATTGAAATTTCCATCTTCTGAAGGAAATTTTTGCATTAAAAAAAAGGTGGATGCAGCATTCGGGTGATCTTGCGAAATAGTTTCGAAATTTAATTTGCGAACTTCGTGGAAAACCGCCGCAG
This sequence comes from Bactrocera oleae, assembly GCF_042242935.1. Taxonomy (NCBI): domain Eukaryota; kingdom Metazoa; phylum Arthropoda; class Insecta; order Diptera; family Tephritidae; genus Bactrocera; species Bactrocera oleae. The sequence goes on along the minus strand of NC_091537.1, from coordinate 50,093,892 downwards.
CAAATACATATTTCAGTAGGGCCCTTATTTATATTTTGGAAATAAATGTTTTTGAAATCTGTTAAATTGCCACTATTATCAGTTTCTATAACATTATTTTCTCTCGTTCATCGGATTCGTTGGGACTGCCTTTGGTTTTCAATTTGTCTATTGAGTGGGTTATCTCTACGAAGGCGAACTTGAACTTGTCTAAGACGTCTCTGATTCAAAATTTCTTCCCTAATACCCCTCCTACTAAGCTGTCGACATTGTGTTTCTCTATCACGCTCCTCTCTCCTTATATCAGGATTTCTTCCTGCATGTTCACTTTGCATTTGATCACGAATGCGCTCTAAAGTCCTATAATCAGGATTTCTTGCCCCTAATTCTCTATGATCCCTAGTGTTCGTACTTTCCTCATCTTAATGTACCTCGGGATTTTCTCGACGGGACCTAAGACCTAGAGTATTTCATATTTGCTCTTCAGAGCGAATTTGTAGATCTTGACGTCTTGTTCTATGTTGAACAGTATTTCTTATTTGCTCAACAGATCGAACCTCACGATTTTCTCGACGAGACCTACGACCTCGAGTATTTCTTATTTGCTATATATGTATATCTTGCCGCCTTGTTCTATGTTGAACAGTATTTACAACTTGCTCAACAGATCGAACCTCGAGATTTTCGCGCCGAAATCCATGTCCCCGAGTATTACTACTTTGCTCTTTAGAGCGGATTTGGGGACTTAGACGTCTTGCCCTTTGTTGAACAGTATTTAAATTTTGTTCAAATACCGTACCTCGAGATTTTCCCGCCAGGTTCTATGTTTATTTGTATTGATAATTTGTTCGGACAGACGTACATTAGAATCTAACCTACGATTAGCGTGACTTACAGTATTTTGTGACTGCTCACTATCTCTATATAAACAGTTTGCACGAAGAACTCTCATACGACTTCTATTGTGAAGCCGACTCAGTAATACAGATTTTCTACTTAATCTAGGCATAATTAGTTAATAATAAATGAATTAATGTATAAAATACTTATAGATAATACTTGTATAATTCCATCCGTCCGGGTGTAAAAGTTGGATCCTAGGTGCTGCTCTCTTTCACTGTAATTCCTTGTAAGTCCTTGCTCCTTTCCTGCTCGGTGTATAGGTACTATGGTATACTGGTGTACATGTGTACATGTGTTTGCTCGCACCTGTATTTAATACGGTTTTGTTCGCCACTGTATATAATACGACTTTAAACACTATATAACTAATACACTAAAATTAGTTTGAATAAAGCACTTTGTTGGTAAAGAAATCTAGTGTAACTGAAACTACAAACACAGTGTACTGATATTTATTATACTCTTGCAACATATTGCTACAGAGTATAATAGTTTTGTGAAGGTATATTTTTGTACACACAGTTTACGTAATTTGGTATACCTATGTATATATTACTTAGATTTTCACTAACATAAAATACATAACATTTAGTTATATTTATATTTTAGAAATCAATAGTTTATATCATTGTATTGACATTAAGTACTCGGAAAATCCCTCCGTAAATTGCTTTTGTCTAACACTTTTAAAGCAGTACCTATTTCGAAGGGTCTGCCCATGAAGGCTTAATTAACAACAACTTACATATAATTAACATATCATCATCATCAACGTATACACATATGTAGAGCAGGTATGTAGTTTTTTTTCTTTCTGTCTTAATATCTAAACCTTTCATAAGCTGCCAACGGCGCTGGGTAAAAATTATTATGTAATTTTCTTTAGTTTACAGTTCACCTCATGACCTTCATATTCAAATGTGTCGTAAAACTGAAATAATAGACAGTAGCATTTAAACCAATGGGATCGCAGTTTTTCTATAACCACATAAAAAGGGTCTTAAGCCCTTTTGATACTACACTACTAATATTTATTTCATGCGATTTTTTCTAGAAAGATATTTTTGCTCTATACAAAGTCCAACACCTTAAGAAACTTTTTTACATTGTTGTCTGGTATGTTTTGTAATAAGTTCAACATGATGGCTGAGAAAATATACCTTTCCACTGATTATCACCAAATATTAGAAGAAATATATGTATATAGAAATCTATATCTATCTCGATTAGTTTTAGGTGATACAAACAACCGTTTGGTGAAAAAATTATACTCTGTTGCAACATGTTGCGAAAGTATAAAAATAATGCGAAAGAATTCAACATTCATTATTCGATTATTATTTGGTATCTTATTAACTTCTGTTATTGATCATAGATTTATTTAGTGTCAATACTAATTTTTTCTCCGAAATGTTAATTTTAATAAAAAGAAGCTATTTAACTCAAACATGATATATGTGATATAAACTGAACCTTTGAAATAATTATGAGGCTGTGCGCCCGACCCCTCCTTGCCTGCGATCGTTCAACTTATTTCGATCTAACAATTGGAAGCAAAAATGAAGAGCTTGTAATCGTCGGCGTCTTATTGGTGTCCATATGCACAAGTAAGGGAACGATTAATACACATACAAACATGTTTTATTTTTTTTTAAATGAAATATTTTAGTTATCTTAGTAAATAAAATATGATATTAAAGTAACTGAATTGAGATCATCTAAGATGTCAATTAAAAAACAATTAAATTAAATTTAAGTTTCAGGATTCGAACGTAAATGCTCGTGTTCGCATTAAGCTTAACTCCTCCACGCTTACGACCTAAGCCACCTCAAAAGTGAGAACGCGGCCGCTTTATCCACTTTTTTTATTGTTATCCTTGGTCTATTAAATATTGTTAACGCGACGCACATGTATGTAATAAATTAAATTTTTATATTATTATAAGTTCTTAAATTTTGACCAAATTTTTTTTTATTATAAATCAACGGAATATTTGTAAATACAATTTATGGTTTTTTGTTTTGTAATATGCAAATGTTAATAGGCATGCGAATCGATAATTCATATAAGAACATTCTTTGGGTCTATTTATAGCCATTTCACATATTGCGTGGTGTATTTCCGTAACGTTTCGAAGTTTTATTCTTTGATGTTCTTTCTTCTGAAAACTACAGTTTAGTGCTTTTTAACATTTGCGCCTTCGCTATTCATTAACATTCTCTGGTTCTACGTACTTAGCTTTAGGTTTAGCAGTAAGTCAGTTTGTATTTTCAGTTTAGTTCGTATTTTAAAGATAAAGTGTAACAATAAAGTATTAACTCCGGCACTAGCCGAATTACCTCTACAATTGAAAACTGTCGCTGTACGGTTTAGTTAGAATCCGTTCAAACCCTTAGAAAGAATTATAAATATATTATGTCCCACACTACGTAAGTTCATTTAAATTCATTTCATTTGGTGCATGTCGAAGTAAGAAAAGCTGCTGTCAACGGCAAGTGTTTTGTAAATGTATCAAGTTACCACGCTGAAAGAATTTAAACTATTAAAATACAATATCTATAAAACATTTTTGGTTAAATGTTATATGCTTTATGCTTATGCGGCTTAATCGAAATTATACACATTTTATTATAAAATCAAATTCTGGTGTAACGGAATAGGACATATGATTTCGATTGACGCGCTTAAAAATAAACAAGTAAGGAAGGGCTAAGTTCGGATGTAACCGAACATTTTATACTCTCGGAGAGTTAAATGGTATACTCGTTTGAGATTTCTTTATATATTTTAATAATTAGAAGTAGGAACATATAACCAAATTATATTTATTTTCTCCTTATACTATTTAATATATATAATTTAAATTTTCTTAATTAGATTATTTACTTTTTTTTTCTTAAAATTGTCTTAAAAACTACTGTCAAAATTGCTATACCATTCTAATTCGATTATATTTGGAAAAAGAAAATGAAGAACTATTGCACTAAGTCTGAAAACCTTAGCTCGAAATAGAGACACAAATACTGTCATGATAGCTGTGTACTCAAAAGTAATTGTATTAACACGGGAAGGATCCATGTTTGAAAATGCCCAATCAAATTGTGTACCCGCAGGTGTAGTTGAATATTCTGCACCAAACAGGGAACTAAAGTTTTTTTCTTGGAGCAGATTTCTAATTGCAGTCCCTGTAGACATTAAACAAATGTTAAAATATTCAACAATTAGCACATTTTGATTGCCTAACTGAGAAGTAAGGACTTCCTGAAGTTTTACAATTAAATGTCTGACACAGAAAGCTGAATTTATATATAGAACCAGAATATGAATATTGAAACATTTAAACAAAACCGCTTCTAAATCTTGCGGCCTGAATAAATTTTCTTTACAGCCTTTGATTCTATAGAGCAAACAATACTATGCTTTGCATATATTACAATGTTTATTTCTGTTGCTTGTTTCCGTGGTATCTATCCTTAGCTCGTTGATTGGAGTAAATCCTGGTATATCAAAACTTTCGCAAGGATAACTCCAAGTTTCTACAAAACATAAGATATCTGAAGATAGCATCAAACAGTCGCTTTTTATATTATTAATGTGAGTCTGAAGACTCTGAACATTATGGAATAAAATTTGATGTTTGGGAAATCATAAAAGTGAAACTTGTGTTCAGAGCTTTATTTGTGTTCAATTCCCTCAGTTCCCTAAATACAGGATCCGATTCAGAAAATTTGTTAGGAGGAATAAAATTTGCTATGATGAATAGACCTTCTGCAGAAGTAGCTCGACTACTAGCGACATATATCGAAGCTCTAGGCATTCTGGATCGAGTATGAACTACAACTTTATTATATGTGGCACCCTGACTTTTATGAATAGTTATTCCCTCAGCCGGAACAACTGGAAACTGATTTCTTTCAATTGAAATTTGTTCATTTCTTTTATATTGAAAAGACTTTAGAACTTTTTCATTTTATGTCCAACTCTTTGGATCGTGCTATCAAACCAACAGAAAGTTCCAAAAATTTAATCCACAGAATTGTTGGAAAAGAACAATAGAAATCAATTTGCATAAGTTGTCCAGCTGCCCCATTAACCAAGCTATCACACGTGTTTATATTCATTGTAATCATATATTTGCCGGAGGTTTTTAGTGTTAATTCATAAGGCAGTCCCTGCGTTTCAGAAATTTCGAAAAGTTTAACTCTTTCCTAAATATTATCATTTTCACTTATACCAATTCCTTTAACTGAGTCTTTTGCAGTTGAGAGGATAGCTTCAGTTGGGATTCGACTAAGCTTAAAGGCGTTGAAATTATTTCTCTTCATTGGACCAAAATAAATGTATGGCATCATTGGGAACTTCTTCGAAATTAACTACTCGAGTTTCAATGAGTGATATGTACTCATTTGTCATAGTACCAGATGTCATATGGTTTTATGCAATTGCAAAGGCCTGATCCTTCCGTTGTCTCATAATTTCTGTTAATTCAAAGTATTTAAATAACTCCCACAAAGGGGAATCAACTAAAGTGCTGTATCTATCATTGGGATTGAGTTGCTTCAACTCACCAAACACTATGATCGGTATACCACCGAAGGGGCTGTCTGTTATGAAAATTTGTTTTAATTTCGTATCAACAGAGCTAAACATACGAACACCTACCATCGATATTTCATTATTAATTTTAAATCGATAAGTCTGGAATACAATGGATTAACTGTGTCATTGCTAAGTGGTCTCAACTGATTAACAGGTAAAGAGAATATTGAATGAAGGGTCATTCCACCTATTCCGAATGCTGCTTTACCCGTAGGTGCGCAAAGAAGAACTTTTATGGAACTTGGATTGGATACAGGTGTAGAATTGTACCGATAGTTAAGTGCTTGATATATTGCAGATATCAAACGACTCTTTCCTACACCTGCACCGCCGTCAATGAACTCATAAAATGGGCGATTTTTTTTTAGCTGGTGCTTCAAATGTGTCAAATAGGTTCTTTGCTTAGTATTTAGACTTTGAACTAACGAAAATAATTCCTCAACTGGACTTAAAGGGGGTAGTTTAATAAGTCTAATATTGCAATCATGAAAAAGAGATGAGATCTTGCTGTTCATTCCGCCAAGGATAGTAAAGCATTACCATTTCGCGGAAATACTCAACTCTGGCCAAATCTGTGTTAAACCTATTATACCGAATAATACAAGGTTTGCTACGTTTTTTCACAAAACCGCTACCGTCTTTAAGTGGCATGACAACCCCGCTCTCTGGTAAATTATCGCCTTCCCTCTCTTCCTCTTCATGATCACTGTCTTGTGCTCTTCTACTAGATTTAAAATATTTATACATATATGCAAAATCAGCTAACTAAAGAGTTTCTAACTGATCGGATCTTTGAACATAACGGTCTAAAATACCGGCTACGAATATTTCAGTCGAACCTGACGGAACGTTTTGAAGTTCTGCTCTAGGGTATACCATTCGAACACGTTCCTCAGGGCGAGAGGTATTTATAAATATTTCTGCATTACTTGCTCCCGAAATAGGGAGCCCAAAACAGCAATGTCCTGCTTCTTGTGCAGATATTTCTGTGCCTGATATAATTTTGTGACCTATATGTTTAAGTTTTTGCTTAACAGTATAATTTTCAGCATTTATCTCTGATATAACTTCATTTAAGAGCCTAGAAATTCCCCTGTTAGACTTGTTAATATAATTAATTATATATCAACTGCAAGCATATGCATCCAGTATATATTAGATACCCATATTTGCTCTATGTTCCAAAAGTAGTCATATTTGAATTTAAAACGTTTTGAATTTCGAAAAAGCTTTCCTTGTGTCCTTCTGAATTTTGACTTGTTTCTGTAAAGGGTAACAGTATTTGCGTTGAAGGCATTGGTGTATATGGTACACCAAAACGACAAAACTGTTGTCCTCTTATTTCCCTAGTACAAGACCGACTGTGGTTATGCTTTTGATAACCCAAATAATTTTGTAAGTGGCTGATCGCACCATCTGTAGAAATATATTTGTCAATAAAACTAATGACATCAGGGAATGTCTGAGGATCTTGAAAGTTGATCCTGGGAGCATTATTAAGCCAATACATGCCATGTACATGCGGGAACCTCTCTGTTTAAACTCTCCAGTAAAAATTTGTAACAAAATTCTATCCAAAAATGCCGGCGTTATCTTTAAAAAGCTTAAGAATTAGCGTTTGACCGAATTAAGCGATATCTATCTTGGGTTGTTAAACTGTTCGCTTCCTTTTCTATCTTTAGAATCAACAGTTTTAGAGAGGATGACCAAAAGCTCAAGACACTGAGATTCTGCAGCCGATAAAGCGATAAAGAAGGTTGGAAGCCCAACTTGGCGAATCATAGCGACTGCCTGTTTTTTCTCAGCTTCTTAGTGCGCAGGAGAGGATCTAATGTCTTTCAAAACCTTGTAACCATCATCGTGTTGAATCAAGTTTTGAACAAAGTTTTCGTTTAATAGGTTTTGAGCCGTAACTTGGTTGCGGCCTGAAAACTTTCTAAGGCAAATAGATGTACTATTCTTATTTTGTAGCAGTTCTAATTTTTTGTAATCATAGAACAACTTTGGAATGGTACACGCTCTTCTGTCAACTCGGCGAAATTCGGAACGTATTATCTTGCTATACGTTTTAGAGCATGTACGCTTCTGCCTAACGTATATTGTTCCAAATAACAACTCAATGTCAATTGGTCTTTATCTTTCACCTGGCCCTATGACTAAACGGTTATAGTCTAAGTTTTCTACAGGAATATTGTCCCAAAGAGTTTCTTGACCGCCTGGATTTAGCTCTGAAGGTTAAAGACCCATGGGAATATTATTACCTGAGGGATTATCATGAGAAGTTTGTGCTGCACGAAAATATTGAACCAATCGGGAATCCTCTGCAGATGCAACAAACGGAACTTCTTCTTGGTCATTAAATTCTGAAATCCAGTTTTCATTGATATGTATATTTTACTCACGATACAGAGGGGTATTCACTAAGAACTACAAAGCTTCCATAATTTTTGCGGACATATGGTATCGATCATGTAATCATGATTGTATTCCAAGCGTATTCTTAAGTGAATTTGTATAACATGAGCCTCATCAAAGGACCTTGGTAGAGATATACACAGTATTGTTAACAGAAATTGGTATATTAATAACAGCACCTTTGAGCAAACTCTGACCTTGATATCCTAACGGACAGATTGTCATAAAAGGCAATTTAGGTATTATGAGTCATTCTTCAATTGGGGTTAAACCTTTCAAACAATCTGGTATTTCAGGAAAGTCTAGACCGTTAGCTAAACATATTTGAAACGTTCTTTTTAACAATCGCATTTTTGCAAGTAGCACAAAAATTGAAATTTCCATCTTCTGAAGGAAATTTTTGCATTAAAAAAAAGGTGGATGCAGCATTCGGGTGATCTTGCGAAATAGTTTCGAAATTTAATTTGCGAACTTCGTGGAAAACCGCCGCAGCAAATACATATTTCAGTAGGGCCCTTATTTATATTTTGGAAATAAATGTTTTTGAAATCTGTTAAATTGCCACTATTATCAGTTTCTATAACATTATTTTCTCTCGTTCATCGGATTCGTTGGGACTGCCTTTGGTTTTCAATTTGTCTATTGAGTGGGTTATCTCTACGAAGGCGAACTTGAACTTGTCTAAGACGTCTCTGATTCAAAATTTCTTCCCTAATACCCCTCCTACTAAGCTGTCGACATTGTGTTTCTCTATCACGCTCCTCTCTCCTTATATCAGGATTTCTTCCTGCATGTTCACTTTGCATTTGATCACGAATGCGCTCTAAAGTCCTATAATCAGGATTTCTTGCCCCTAATTCTCTATGATCCCTAGTGTTCGTACTTTCCTCATCTTAATGTACCTCGGGATTTTCTCGACGGGACCTAAGACCTAGAGTATTTCATATTTGCTCTTCAGAGCGAATTTGTAGATCTTGACGTCTTGTTCTATGTTGAACAGTATTTCTTATTTGCTCAACAGATCGAACCTCACGATTTTCTCGACGAGACCTACGACCTCGAGTATTTCTTATTTGCTATATATGTATATCTTGCCGCCTTGTTCTATGTTGAACAGTATTTACAACTTGCTCAACAGATCGAACCTCGAGATTTTCGCGCCGAAATCCATGTCCCCGAGTATTACTACTTTGCTCTTTAGAGCGGATTTGGGGACTTAGACGTCTTGCCCTTTGTTGAACAGTATTTAAATTTTGTTCAAATACCGTACCTCGAGATTTTCCCGCCAGGTTCTATGTTTATTTGTATTGATAATTTGTTCGGACAGACGTACATTAGAATCTAACTTACGATTAGCGTGACTTACAGTATTTTGTGACTGCTCACTATCTCTATATAAACAGTTTGCACGAAGAACTCTCATACGACTTCTATTGTGAAGCCGACTCAGTAATACAGATTTTCTACTTAATCTAGGCATAATTAGTTAATAATAAATGAATTAATGTATAAAATACTTATAGATAATACTTGTATAATTCCATCCGTCCGGGTGTAAAAGTTGGATCCTAGGTGCTGCTCTCTTTCACTGTAATTCCTTGTAAGTCCTTGCTCCTTTCCTGCTCGGTGTATAGGTACTATGGTATACTGGTGTACATGTGTACATGTGTTTGCTCGCACCTGTATTTAATACGGTTTTGTTCGCCACTGTATATAATACGACTTTAAACACTATATAACTAATACACTAAAATTAGTTTGAATAAAGCACTTTGTTGGTAAAGAAATCTAGTGTAACTGAAACTACAAACACAGTGTACTGATATTTATTATACTCTTGCAACATATTGCTACAGAGTATAATAGTTTTGTGAAGGTATATTTTTGTACACACAGTTTACGTAATTTGGTATACCTATGTATATATTACTTAGATTTTCACTAACATAAAATACATAACATTTAGTTATATTTATATTTTAGAAATCAATAGTTTATATCATTGTATTGACATTAAGTACTCGGAAAATCCCTCCGTAAATTGCTTTTGTCTAACACTTTTAAAGCAGTACCTATTTCGAAGGGTCTGCCCATGAAGGCTTAATTAACAACAACTTACATATAATTAACATATCATCATCATCAACGTATACACATATGTAGAGCAGGTATGTAGTTTTTTTTCTTTCTGTCTTAATATCTAAACCTTTCATAAGCTGCCAACGGCGCTGGGTAAAAATTATTATGTAATTTTCTTTAGTTTACAGTTCACCTCATGACCTTCATATTCAAATGTGTCGTAAAACTGAAATAATAGACAGTAGCATTTAAACCAATGGGATCGCAGTTTTTCTATAACCACATAAAAAGGGTCTTAAGCCCTTTTGATACTACACTACTAATATTTATTTCATGCGATTTTTTCTAGAAAGATATTTTTGCTCTATACAAAGTCCAACACCTTAAGAAACTTTTTTACATTGTTGTCTGGTATGTTTTGTAATAAGTTCAACATGATGGCTGAGAAAATATACCTTTCCACTGATTATCACCAAATATTAGAAGAAATATATGTATATAGAAATCTATATCTATCTCGATTAGTTTTAGGTGATACAAACAACCGTTTGGTGAAAAAATTATACTCTGTTGCAACATGTTGCGAAAGTATAAAAATAATGCGAAAGAATTCAACATTCATTATTCGATTATTATTTGGTATCTTATTAACTTATGTTATTGATCATAGATTTATTTAGTGTCAATACTAATTTTTTCTCCGAAATGTTAATTTTAATAAAAAGAAGCTATTTAACTCAAACATGATATATGTGATATAAACTGAACCTTTGAAATAAATATGCGGCTGTGCGCCCGACCCCTCCTTGCCTGCGATCGTTCAACTTGTTTCGATCTAACAATTGGAAGCAAAAGTGAAGAGCTTGTAATCGTCGGCGTCTTATTGGTGTCCATATGCGATTAATACACATACAAACTTGTTTTACTTTTTTTTAATGAAATATTTTAGTTATCTTAGTAAATAAAATATGATATTAAAGTAACTGAATTGAGATCATCTAAGATGTCAATTAAAAAACAATTAAATTAAATTTAAGTTTCAGGATTCGAACGTAAATGCTCGTGTTCGCATTAAGCTTAACTCCTCCACGCTTACGACCTAAGCCACCTCAAAAGTGAGAACGCGGCCGCTTTATCCACTTTTTTTATTGTTATCCTTGGTCTATTAAATATTGTTAACGCGATGCATATAAATGTGTTGGCAAATTTGTCTTTAAATTTTTATATTATTATAAATTCTTAAATTTTTACCAAATTATTTTTTTTTTATAAATCAACGGATTATTTGTAAATACAATTTATGGTTTTTTGTTTTGTAATATGCAAATGTTAATAGGCATGCGAATCGATAATTCATATAAGAACATTCTTTGGGTCTATTTAAAGCCATTTCACATATTGCGTGGTGTATTTCCGTAACGCTTCGAAGTTTTATTCTTTGATGTATCAAGTTCCCACGCTGAAAGAATTTAAACTATTAAAATACAATATCTATAAAACATTTTTGGTTAAATGTTATATGCTTTATGCTTATGCGGCTTAATCGAGATTATATACATTTTATTATAAAATCAAATTCTGGTGTAACGGAATAGGACATATGATTTCGACTGGCGCGCTTAAAAATAAACAAGTAAGGAAGGGCTAAGTTCGGATGTAACCGAACATTTTATACTCTCGCAAAGTTAAATGGTATACTCGTTTGAGATTTCTTTATATATTTTAATAATTAGAAGTAGGAACTGTTGCCTTAGTTATTTACATTCACAGTGAAAATAATTAGAGCAATTTGCAAACTAAATTTACTCAAATTATGAGAGATCGTTCTTGTGTTTTTTTTATACGTTTATAATTGATTTTATTTAGAATGCATTACAACTGTATTTAAAAGTATGAAAAGAAATCGTTTTTGGACAAGGAACAACATTTTTTATTTACTATATCGATATTATTATACATGTTTAGCTTAAAAGTAATAAAAATTAACAACTTTAAAAATTATACTATTATATTAATTTGTATATAATATTTACAATATTAAACATACGTTTTTATATAGAGATTCTTATACATATATCCAAATTATATTTCTTTTCTCCTTATACTATTTAATTTCTATCATATATTTATACAATAATGTCATACATTATGTAATAACAAATTATACATATAATTTAAATTTTCTTAATTAGATTATTTACATATTTTTCTTAAAATTGTCTTAAAAACTACTGTCGAAATTGCTATACCATTCTAATTCGATTATATTTGGAAAGAGAAAATGAAGAACTATTGCACTAAGTCTGAAAACTTTAGCTCGAAATAGAGACACAAATACTGGCATGATAGCTGTGTACTGCCTCAAAAGTAATTGCATTAACACGGGAAGGATCCATGTTTGAAAATGCCCAATCAATTTGTGTACCGGCAGGTGTAGTTGAATATTCTGCACCAAGCAGGGAACTAAAGTTTTTTTCTTGGAGCAGATTTCTTATTGCAGTCCCTGTAGACATTTAACAAATGTTAAAATATTCAACAATTAGCACATTTTGATTGCCTAACTGATTCTACAATTAAATGTCTGACACAGAAAGCTGAATTTATATATAGAACCAGAATATGAATATTGAAACATTTAAACAAAACCGTTTCTAAATCTTGCGGCCTGAATAAATTTTTTTTACAGCCTTTGATTCTATAGAGCACACAATACTATGCTTTGCATATATAATATTATAATGCCCCGTTTATTTCTGTTGCTTGTTTCCGTGGTCTCTATCCTTAGCTCGTTAATTGGAGTAAATCCTGGTATATCAAAACTTTCGCAAGGATAACTCCAAGTTTCTACAAAACATAAGATATCTGAAGATAGCATCAAACAGTCGCTTTTTATATTATTAATGTGAGCCTGAAGACTCTGAACATTATGGAATAAAATTTGATGTTCGGGAAATCATAAAAGCGAAACTTGTGTTCAGAGCCTTATTTGTGTTCAATTCCCTCAGTTTCCTAAATACAGGATCCGATTCAGAAAATTTGTTAGGAGGAATAAAATTTCCTATGATGAATAGACCTTCTGCAGAAGTAGCTCGACTACAAGCGACATATATTGAAGCTCTAGGCATTCTGGATCGAGTATGAACTACAACTTTATTATATGTGGCACTCTGACTTTTATGAATAGTTATTCCCTCAGCCGGAACAACTGGAAACTGCTTTCTTTCAATTGAAATTTGTTCATTTCTTTTATATTGAAAAGACTTTAGAACTTTTTCATTTTATGTCCAACTCTTTGGATCGTGCTATCAAACCAACAGAAAGTTCCAAAAATTTAATCCACAGAATTGTTGGAAAAGAACAATAGAAATCAATTTGCATAAGTTGTCCAGCTGCCCCATTAACCAAGCCATCACACGTGTTTATATTCACTGTAATCATATATTTGCCGGAGGTTTTTAGTGTTAATTCATAAGGCAGTCCCTGCGTTTCAGAAATTTCGAAAAGTTTAACTCTTTCCTAAATATTATCATTTTCACTTATACCAATTCCTTTAACTGAGTCTTTTGCAGTTGAAAGGTTAGCTTCAGTTGGGATTCGACTGAGCTGGAAGGCGTTGAAATTATTTCTCTTCATTGGACCAAAATAAATGTATGGCATCATCGGGAACTTCTTCGAAATTAACTACTCGAGTTTCAATGAATGATATGTTCTCATTTGTCATAGTACCAGATGCCATATGATTTAATGCAATTGCAAAGGCCTGATCCTCCCGTTGTCTCATTATCTCTGTTAATTCAAAGTATTTAAATAATTTCCACAAAGGGGAACCAACTAAAGTGCTGTATGCATCATTGGGATTAGGGGAGAATATCCACCTATCTCCAACAAGGGAGAGTTGCTTCAACTCACCAAACATTATGATCGATATACCACCGAAGGGGCTGTTTGTTTTGAAAATTTGTTTTAATTTCGCATCAACAGAGCTAAACATACGAACACCTACCATCGATATTTCATTATTAATTTTAAATCGATAAGTCTGGAATACAATGAATTGTGTCATTGCTAAATGGTCTTAACTGAATAACAGGTAAAGAGAATATTGAATGAAGGGTCATTCCACCTATTCCGAATGCTGCTTTACCCGTAGGTGCGCAAAGAAGTACTTTTAAGGAACTTGGATTGGATACAGGTGTAGAATTGTACCGATAGTTAAGTGCTTGATATATTGCAGATATCAAACGACTCTTTCCTACACCTGCACCCCCGCCAATGAACTCATAAAATGGGCGACTTGTTTTCAGCTGGTGCTTCAAATGTGTCAAATAGGTTCTTTGCTTAGTATTTAGACTTTGAACTAGCGAAAATAAATCCTCAACTGGAATTAAAGAGGGTAGTTTGATAAGTCTAATATTGCAATCAGATTCAGTGCCATTATCTGTTGAATCTTCACCATGCAAATTTATATTTGGGTTTATTTCTGAAAGTGTCAACACTCTGAACTCATTTTCCACTATACGTAGTTAATTTTTAGCACCATCCTCTAGGTCTATTTCATTATAAAGACATTTTCAAGTTCGCTTTGCTTAAAAACATCATATTTTCTTTGATTTTCCCCAATTATAATACGATCTGTTATGCAAGTAGGCTCATTATCGTTTTCAATGAGATCTTGCTGTTCATTCCGCCAAGGATAGTAAAGCCTTACCATTTCGCGGAAATATTCAACTCTGGCCAAATCTGTGTTAAACCTTCTATACCGAATAATACAAGGTTTGGTACGTTTTTTCACAAAACCGCTACCGTCTTTAAGAGGCATGACAATCCCGCTCTCTGGTAAATTATCATCTTCCCTCTCTTCTTCTTCATGATCACTGTCTTGTGCTCTTCTACTAGATTTAAAATATTTATACATATATGCAAAATCAGCTAAACAAAGAGTTTCTAACTGATCGGATCTTTGAACATAACGGTCTAAAATACCGGCTACGAATATTTCAGTCGAACCTGACGGAACGTTTTGAAGTTCTGCTCTAGGGTATACCATTCGAACACGTTCCTCAGAGCGAGAGATATTTATAAATATTTCTGCATTACTTGCTCCCGAAATATAGAGCCCAAAACAGCAATGTCCTGCTTCTTGTGCAGATATTTCTGTGCCTGATATAATTTTGTGACCTATATGTTTAAGTTTTTGCTTAACAGTATAATTTAGCATTTATCTCTGATATAACTTCATTTAAGAGCCTAGAAATTCCCCTGTTAGACTTGTTAATAAAATTAATTATATATGAACAGCAAGCATACGCATCCAGTATATATTTGATATCCATATTTGGTCTATAGAGTTCCAAAAGTAATCATATTTGAATTTAAAACGTTTTGCATTTCGAAAAAGCTTTCCTTGTGTCCTTCTGAATTTTGACTTGTTTCTGTAAAGGGTAACAGTATTTGCGTTGAAGGCATTGGTGGATATGGTACACCAAAACGACAAAACTGTGCTCGCCGGCGTTATCTTTATCTTTAAAAAGCTTAAGAATTTGCGTTTGACCGAATTAAACGATATCTATCTTCGGTGTTTAAACTGTTCGCTTCCTTTTCTATCTTTAGAATCAACAGTTTTAGAGAGGATGACCAAAAGCTCAAGACACAGAGATTCTGCAGCCGATAAAGTGATAAAGAAGGTTGGAAGCCCAAATTGGCGAATTATAGCGATTGCCTTTTTCTTCTCAGCTTCTTAGTGCGCAGGAGAGGATCTAATGCCCTTCACAACCTTGTAACCATCATCGTGTTGAATCAAGTTTTGAACAAAGTTTTCGTTTAATAGGTTTTGGGCCGTAACTTGGTTGCGGCCTGAAAACTTTGTAAGGCAAATAGATGTACTATTCTTATTTTGTAGCAGTTCTAATTTTTTGTAATCATAGAACAACTTTGGAATGGTACTCGCTCTTCTGTCAAAACGGCGAAATTCGGAACGTATTATCTTGCTATACGTTTCAGAGCATGTACGCTTCTGCCTAACGTTTATTGTTCCAAATAACAACTCTTTTGAATTATTATCTTGGATTATGTCAATTGGTCTTTATCCTTCACCTGGCCCTGTGACTAAACGGTTATCGTCTAAGTTTTCTACCGGAATATTGTCCAAAAGAGTTTCTTGACCGCCTGGATTTAGCTCTGAAGGTTAAAGACCCATGGGAATATTATTACCTGAGGGATTATCATGAGAAGTTTGTGCCGCACGAAAATAATGAACCGACCTCTACAGATGCAACAAACGGAACTTCTTCTTGGTCATTAAATTCTGAAATCCAGTTTTCATTGATATGTATATTGTACTCACGATACAGAGGGGTATTCACTAAGAACTGCAAAGCTTCCATAATCTTTGCGGGGCGTATGGTATTGATCATGTAATCATGATTGTATTCCAAACGCATTCTTAGGTGAATTTGTTTAACATGAGCCTCATCAAAGGACCTTGGTAGAGATACACAATATTGTTAACAGAAATTGGTATATTAACAACAGCACCTTTGAGCAAACTCTGACCTCGATATCCTAACGGACGGATTGTCATAAAAGCCAATTTAGGTATTATGAGTCGTTCTTCATTTGGGGTTAAACCTTTCAAACAATCTGGTATTTCAGGAAAGTCTAGACCGTTAGCTAACCATATTTGGAACGTTCTCTTTAACAATCGCATTTTTGCAAGTAGCACAAAAATTGAAATTTCCATCTTCTGAATTTTTGCATTAAAAAGAAGGCGGATGCAGCATTCAGGTGATCTTGAGAAATAGTTTCGAAATTTAATTTGCGAACTTCGTGGAAAACCATAAGCCGCCGCAGCAAATACATATTTCCGTAGGGCCCTCACTTATATTTTGCAAATAAATGTTTTTGAAATCTGTTAAATTGCCACTATTATCAGTTTCTATAACATTAGTTTCTCTCATTAATCGGATTCGTTGGGACTGCCTTTGGTTTGGAATTTGTCTATTGAGTGGGTTATCTCTACGAAGGCGAACTTGACCTTGTCTAAGACGTCTCTGATTCAAAATTTCTTCCCTCATAGCCCTCCTACTAAGCTGTCGACGTTGTGTTTCTCTATCACGCTCCTCTCTCCTTATTTCAGGATTTCTTCCTGCATGTTCCCTTTGCATTTAATCACGAATGCGCTCTAAAGTCCTATACTCAGGATTTCGTGCGCGTAATTCTCTATGATCCCTAGTGTTCCTACTTTCCTCATCTTAACGTACCTCGGGATTTTCTCGACGAGACCTAAGACCTAGAGTATTTCTTATTTGCTCTTCAGAGCGAACTTGTAGATCTTGACGTCTTGTTCTATGTTGAACAGTATTTCTCTTTGCTCAACAGATCGAACCTCGGGATTTTCTCGACGAGACCTACGACCTCGAGTATTTCTTATTTGCTATATATGTATATCTTGCCGCCTTGTTCTATGTTGAACAGTATTTACAACTTGCTCAACAGATCGAACCTCGAGATTTTCGCGCCGAAATCCATGTCCCCGAGTATTTCTGCTTTGCTTTTTAGAGCGGATTTGGGGATTTAGACGTCTTGCCCTATGTTGAACAGTATTTAAATTTTGTTCAAATACCGTACCTCATGATTTTCCCGCCTGGTTCTATGTTGATTTGTATTGATAATTTGTTCGGACAGACGTACATTAGAATCTAACCTACGATTAGCGTGACTTACAGTATTTTGTGACTGCTCACTATCTCTATATAAACAGTTTGCACGAAGAACTCTCATACGACTTCTATTCTGAAGACGACTCAGTAATACAGATTTTCTACTTAATCTAGGCATAATTAGTTAATTATAAATAAATGAATTAATGTATTGTAAAATACTTATAGATAATACTTGTATAATTCAGTCCGTCCGGGTGTAAAAAGTTGGATCCTAGGTGCTGCTCTCTTTCACTGTAATTCCTTGTAAGTCCTTGCTATGACTCCTTTCCTGTTCTTTATGTGTTTGCTCGCACCTGTATTTAATACGGTTTTGCTCGCCACTGTATGTAATAATACTTTAAACACTATATAACTAATACACTAAAATTAGTTTGAATAAAACACTTTGTTGGTAAAGAAATCTAGTGTAACTGAAACTACAAACTCAGTGTACTGATATTTATTATACTCTTGCAACATATTGCCACAGAGTATAATAGTTTTGTGAAGGCATATTTTTGTACACACAGTTTACGTAATTTGATATACCTACGTATATATTACTTACTCTTCAAATCTTATATTAGGAAAATGTTGAGAAAGTATTAAACATGCATTATTAAAGGCAATAGGGATTTAATTACAATAAAATTTGTATCTTCTTGACTTATATAAAAGGCCATAGCGTAGTCACAGTTTTATTGCTTAAAGTGAGATCTACATAAGTATGAATGTGATATTAACTCTACCAAAGTGGCTAAAAGTTATATTATAAGCTTATGTGGCAAACGTCTACCAGAGAATCGGAATTGATTATATGAAGGTATATACTAATTTCATTCTAATTCAGCGTCAAACCACATAATTTTTACGAAACCTTATTTACTTAATTTCGTTAAAATATCACATTTTGATCAACCGGAACGGTTTACAGTCAGGTGGAAAGATGTAGGTAGAGGTACTAAAAACATTTGCTCCCAGTGAATTTTGTTATTATAACTTTAGCAATTTAGGAGATATGCACATTAAACCTATTAGGGGCAAGACCACGCCCACTTTAAAAAAAATTTAACTACAGATGCCCCTCCTTAATGTGATCCTGTGTATCAAATAACAGTCTTGTATCTTATAGCGAAGCTTAGTTATTTTGTTTTTGATTAAAGGCGTTTTGTGGGCTTGGCAGCGGTTATCTGCAATATTTACCGTCTTACGGTACCAAGAAACATTTGTACTAAGTTTCATAAAGATATCTCAATTTTTACTCAAGTTACAGCTTGCACAGAGGGACGGACGGACATACAGTCACCCGGATTTCAACTCGTCTCTACATCCTGATCATTTATATATACATAACTCTATATCTAACTCGATTAGTTTTAGGTGATACAAACAACAGGTGAACAAAACTATTATACTCTGTAGCAACAAGTTGCGAGAGTATAAAAAGGTGAGTGCGATAATGAAATAGAGTGGGAGTCAGAAGTTAGCAACAGCCAAGTTCCAAACGATGTAAGCGTTGAAATGAATACCAATTAAGTGCAAAAGTTAGTGCAGAGTGCTGCCAGCCAAGCTTTGATGCAGGAAGAACAAAGGTTCCAAACATGCACTCTAACGTCCCACTCGATATAATAAAATCAGACCCTGAATTTAGGGGGTTATCAGATAAGTATGTGGCATGGAGGAAATCGGGCTGCACATACAACAGGCGGTAACGATAACTAGAAATAAAATCAGAGGAGCCGCCAGAGCAGTGTTAGTATCCCACAATACAAGCCTTAATTTCGATGCAATCATAGACTAGATTACTTATATTCAGACAAAACCTCGTTACGCCTCTTGAGGCAAGGACTTGAACTGGTTAGATCAGGCGAGCTAAGTCTAATGGAGTATTACGATGAGGTTGAAGAAAAACTATCACTAGTTACCCACTAGTTAAATTGTAATGACACATGAAGCGGAGCAGGCTATAATTCTCAATAAGGAGGTCAGAGCCGACGCACTTCATGCCTTCACTTCTGGCCTAGTGAAGTCCCTTAAATCTATTGTCTTTCCAGCATAGCCAAAAAACTTACCATATGCTTTAACATTGGCCAGAGAAGCAGAAGCTAACGTCGAACGCAGTATGTTTTCGACTACATACGCCAAAGTCTTTACAGAAAGGGAACAGGGAAGAGAAAAGTATAGGACGCGCTGATATTTCAAACAGGGAAAACATTATAGAGACGAACGTGGCCATGAAAGACACCCGCATTTCACTAAGAAATAACAATTCAATGCAAACCAAGAAAAAAACAAAAGAAAAGACTAGGGACAAGGACCGAAGGAAATAAAAGTTGACTCCCTCTTCAGGTTTAGGCGACACGCTAGCTTTCCAAAACCCCAAAATTGGGGTCCAAAACATACCAATAGGGTATCGATAGGGTAACAGGACCATGGCATCAAAAACGGAATAACGTTGTTCAACGCGCCACTGATTCACAAAAGTCAGAATATGGAAAGCCAGCGGAAGCCAATGTACTCGAAGTCGAAGGTGGCAACGAATCGCTAGGTGACAATGATACATTGCATTTTTTCAAGAGCGCTCCCGGATGACATGCATCAAACGACAGCTGGACGGAAGAACTTTGAAAATATTAGTTGACACAGGGGACAAAGAATTACAAGACATCACTATTAATAACAGAATCAAATCTGAACAATTGCAGTACCATTACTGTGACAATGTAAACTCCGCAGATGTAATTGACATTGCATTGCCCACATCCATTAAAAAGGAATTCAAAGGCATGATACTAAAAATAATAAAGGTATTTTCGACCTCTAATGAGACATTGCCGTTTAACACTGCGGTCATTGCTACGATTCGCACTGTGGACAATGAACCAATTTACACTAAATTATACCCTTACTCTATGGGAGTTTCAAATTTCATAAATAATTAAATCGACTAATTACTTAAAGATGCTTTCATTAGGCTATCATTAGACCATCAAAAATTATCGCGGCCTTTGACCAATATGAGCAAGCATATGTCAAAAGGTTGAGATCGAATTTAATGAAACTCAACGATACGCTTTCAAAAGTCTAAAGAGTATACTGGCATCAGAAGATATTACCCTCATGTACCCAGACTTTAAACAGAACTTTTCCTTAACTACGGATGCCTCTATGGGTGTCATCGGTGCAGTCCTATCCCAAGGGTAAAATCCATTACCAAGACTTCACGAACGCTTAAGCAAAGCGAATCGCACTATGCCACAAATGAAAGGGAGTGTTAGCCATTATATGGGCATTAGGCAAATTGCGAAATTAAATACTGTCAGCGTCAAAAGAAAGTGTACATCTTTTTCTCAGACATTTCACTCTTTATCTCAGTATAAAAATTTAAAAATCGATCAGGCGAGCGTTGCATGATAATGGTCTCTATGGTACCGAGGAAAAAACCACACATCTCTACACAGAACCAAAAGCGACGATTGCAATTTGCGGAAAAATATTATATAAAAATAAGGATCGTTCGTTCTGGAATAACGTAATTTTTTCTGACGAACGCAAGTTCGAAGTTTTTGGGAAGAAGAAAAGTACTTTGCTTCTCAGCGTTGAAAAATTGGGCTTAGATCAATCCTGGATCTTCCAACAGGATAACGATTCTAAGTATACGGCAATAATAGTAAAGGAATGGCTGCTTTACTGTACACCTAAACAGCTGGATCACCCCCACATTCACCGGACCTAAACCCCATTGAGTATCTGTGAGAAAATTTGGACCGGAAAATAAGAAAAAGGAGCAAACCCAGTAAAAATTCTCCGAAGGACATTTTACAAGAGGAGTGGTCCAAAATTTCTCCGGAAGTAGTGTGAAACTTAGAGGAATCAATGCCAAGGAGGTTGGAAGCAGTTATCTATGTAAAGGGAAGACAAACAAAGTATTAACTTTGGATTTTTTTAATTTTTCTTAAACTATACACTATGTTTTGACGCGTGAAATACTGAATATATTTGGTTTTGTTTGTGTTGTTTTGTACTTGTCGAATTTATTTTGGATTGCTGTTAAGTTTTAGTAAGAACAATATTCAATAATTTATAAATGATAATTGATTTGAAAAAATTTTAATACTTTTATACAGAAATAAAAAGAAAATGTATGAGAAAAAGGTTCTTTTGACGGTGACAATATATGAGTCAAAAGAAATTAATATATTCACTGACCACCAACCCCTTACATTCGCAGTTTCAGACAGAAGCACTAATGCTTAAATTAAAAGATGGGAATCATACATTGATGAGAACAGTGCAAAATTATTTAACAAACCAGGTAAGGAAAACTTCGAGAATGATGTCCAGTCAGACGTAGCAACGATACACAGCGAACAATTATTAACCTTCACGGTTGAAACGACTGAGAAACTTTTAAATAAAAAGTTTAAAAATAAAAATACGCCATCTAAAAAATTCACAGATAAAAACCCTCTCTTCGAGACTATCAAACCACTAATTAATACAGACACGGTATTACCCACAAAAATGAAGAGATCGAAATCACTACCGAACATAGCCGTGCGATAAGGACCGCTGTCAATGCGTGACATAGTAAACGCACCATCATTTTAGGGTTGCTCAAAAGGGCAAGTGGAACGCTTCCATAGCACACTAAAATAAGTATCTGACGATACAATTGAATTAATACTGAGGAAAACAATAGCATACAACCGATCCGTACACTCGTTCATAGACCGAAAACCAATAGAGCTGGGCTAGAGATTATCACAGACGGGACATATCTCATCACATTCCGTTCCTCTGTAATCATCAATGATAGAAAATATGTGAACCAGCGTGAAATAGTAAATAGAACGGCAGCATAGCACCTCTACTCAAGGTCATCAGTCATGACCCAGTATTAAGCATGCCCCAACTCCATAGGATGAACAAGCATAACCTTCACGTCATCCAAGATTTCAAAAACGAATTGAATTCCTCCGGATCGAATAAAGTTTGGCTTGCAATCGGTGTTGTTCTCAGTATCATTTGCAGTGGCTTTGTCATCATCTGGCAAATCTTGAAGAGAAGACAAACTTCGAAGGAAGGCCATCGATCGCTACAAAATAACTGAGGACTGTCAGCAATTTTAGGGGGAGTAGTTAATGTAAGAATAATTTATTAACTCTATTCTAAGCTTGCATAAAATTTTCGCTGACGCATTAATTCAGTATCCCGGCCACAGTTCGTATTTTGAAGTTAAAGTGTAACAATGTGAATTTTCGTATGTTATATTGTAATGTCATGCAATATAGGATTGTTTTTAATTGTATAACTCAATGCATGTGCATTTGTATTTGTTCCACCCATTTACTTTAAAATTCCTATAATCAAAATGCCACATATGATGCATCTCGATTGGTATGATTGTTTAAAATTCTATATGTTTTGTATTATCTCGGCATTTTCAATGGCGCGCATGTTCAAAGATACTTGAACATGACTCAGAGTCGATTTCATAAAATTGTATAATATCCGATTAACTTACGCGGCAGTTTTTGTGACGCTGAAACACCTAACAAATGAGCGGAATTCTGAAACCCTGGTCGCAAACAAAAGGACAAGGAATTAGTGCTATATTTTGCAGTTGGTTAATGGCTTCAAGATATTTTTTTGAAGACATCCCCTTTGTATGATTCTTTAACGAAAAAATAAGCTAATGGGTGGGGCTAAGGCTCTCCACCTTCCTATACCTATATCATACTGTAATATGACATGTCTTCACATGAAATCGACACGAACTTTTGTTCGAAAGATAATCCTCTATTTCTCATCTCTACCATAAGCCTCTGCGAATGACAGGCACCTTGTCGTGGTGCAGAGGCTTAAGTCGCACGGCATACTCGGTACCTCCCAACCAGTGTGAGTGGTGTTGCTTGGCACTGCTCACACGGGTTGTCAGAAGCAGCATGCAATGATTTGCAGCCAGGAGGTTAACTCGGCTATATTCTAACGAAAGCTTCCCAACACCAGGCTACGTTGGGAAGTAACGGTGGCCTTACCGCGTCATGAGGTTCCCCTTCACTAACGTTGGCCGGGCCATCGCGTTGAGCCAAGGGTCGTAAGGCAAAGACGGAAAGTACAAATAAAAGCACAAAAACAACAACATCTTCGACAAGACAACAACCACGGCAAACGACAAAGGACAATGTCAACAATGACGGCATCGGTGCAGGTAAGGGTGTTCAGGAGCAAAACGAAAGTTTAGCTTCCTCGATGCCCTATCGCCTGAGGAGCGTGGGTTGTTTCAGAAGCATTCCCGAGACGATGACATGCCCTAATGCAGTAATTAAGTAGGACGTCTTCTTCAGAAATAATTGGAGCGTTAATTAAAGTATTCGAACACAGCACGTGCTGATAATAAACAGTTTTGGAAGAATTATTACAGTAGTTTGACTTGAAAAATTCTACAAACATACGGACGGAGATTTGGAAATCCTGCGTTTGGAGTTGACGAAATCATAAAACTATTTTGGAATACTTACAACATTCTTTTTTACTGTATTTAAGTAATTATTATAACATTTTTTGCTTAGGTCAAAATATTGTCGACGCAATACGGAATATTTAGAATAGTCGACAAGTGAACCGGTTTTTTTTTAATGTTTAAAGGTTCGAGTTTTTCTGTTTTTCAATTTATGTAACTCTTTCGACGACCGTGGACTTCTACTTTTACTTTTATTAACAATTACTATTGGAACATAGTTTTCAAATAATTTCGTCATAATGTTATTAAAAAGAGAGACACTTAATTCAATATCACCATTATAATTAGGACAAGATATTCAAGAAAGTTCTGTATTTAACTTTTTAAAATTAGCTTTTGCAAAGTTGAACCGAGTACGGAAGCACGAAGTTTGATAATTATTATCGCGTACATTGCTCATGATTTCGACCGATATTTCCAAAGCAGGATGATACGAATCCTCCGGTAGAACAAGAGGATTACTCTGAATAACGGAACACTTTGAAGAGGTATCAACGTATACTAAATCTAAGCATTTACCAAATTTATTTGGAATCAAATTAATTTGGTTAAGACCCAACTCGGACTTTTTTCGAAAACTCTTTAAGACATGACCGGTACGATATAGTCATCGAAAGCTTACCACGAAGCAAACGGTAAATTGAAATCTCTTAATACGATTATTGAATCTGCATTATTTGCCATCGAAGTAGCACTATTTATTAAAGAAGCATGCATGTATACAGATAAGTCCGAATGGGGTGGTATATAAGACAGTGTTAAATCAATAAAGCAACTATTAACATAGACTCTAATACATTTAAATTCAAATGAGTCGGTTCCTGGAACAAGAACATCTTCAGATTGGATAGAGAACACCTCCACCGATTCTGTTCAGTCTGACATCTTAATAGATGACATCATAATATTTGAAATAATCCAATTAAATCCAATTATGTGGAAATTAAAATTGGAACTGTTTAAATACAAGTCGGTTAATTTTGTATTAAGACTTCTAACATTTTGATAATAAATGCTTTGCGAATTTTTACCAACCATTTTTTATATCGATGGTTGCTTTTGGTAATTTAGCAATGTTTTCCTCACTTTGACTTCTAAGTTTAGGCTTAAATTCGCGTACAAAAGTCCCAAGTGGCCAGAATGAACTATCTAAGATCTGGCTAGATGAGTTACGCCTTCCCCCTCCATACACGCCACTGTGCGCCAACACACCACATCAACATGATCCACAATAGACATCACACCACTCAGACCACCCACACATACACATCACATCACACCACAACTCTACACAACTCAACACTCAAAAGGGGCTAACAGAGGACCAAATCTTCCCTTTTTCGTTAGCGAATCGAACCGACGAGACGTCCGCAAGTTTCCGCCCGTGTTTTTTCCACAAGCCGTATCCGTTCTTAATTTTTAATTAAATAAGTGCAAAAGTGCAAAAGGTGAGTGCGTAAACGAAACAATTATTTATTGGTCCTTCGAGCCATAGTGAGCGGCACTATGGAGTAAAAAAAAAACTATAAAAAAAAACATAAGAATAAATTATTATATATTTGATGACTTATGTGAAACCTAAAACCTAAACAGCAAAGAACAAAAACCACACCAGCTCACCAAAGTCACCCACCGCAGCTAAGCAGCAAAGGAGTGGAAAAAAACAACGAAAGGCACACGCAAAGGCACATAGATAAAATATTATCCCCAAAACCCCTTGGCGGAAACCCCAAAGTGAGTCGTATCGATTCCATTTAGTATATGTATATATCCTCTTATTATATGTATGTTGAAATTTATGCCTTTGCGGTTTATTTTTTACAAAAATCCGTCTTAATAAAGGCAATAACAAAAAAGAGCGATTACCAAACTGTTTCTATATTTCGGTTTATTTTCCGGTAAAAACCGAAAAACCGCTAACAGATAAAACAGTTTGGTAAAAAATATATATTCAAACAACTCTTGATTGCTTAAATGCTTACCGTTGTGTTCAAATACACAAAAATATCTCTAAAACTAAATAATTCAAATATTTACTTGCACCAATTTCCAGCAATACCCCTTATACTTAATCAAGTATAAGCAGGATTGCGTAAAATAAGCAAAGGCAAATCAAAAGAAAACAAAAAAACAAAACTCAAACAAAAGCGAAAACGTACAAAATAAATTTTAACATACATATACATATTATATTTAACATCTATAAATATATACATACATATATCACTCAAAATTTATATACATAAATTTTATTCCAATACCTGCGGTATATTCTTTCCTCTTCGCGGTCTTTTCGCACTGCGTACATATATTCCGCACAAATATATTACGTGAAATCCATACGTATATACATAATATTTACAAGAATACCTGCGGTATACTCTTTTCTTTTCGCGGTCTTTTCGCACTGCGTACATATACACGCTCAGGTATACACAATAGTACTTCGCTTCAAAGTCCACATTGGCAAATATTCCCCAATACCCCTTGTTCTTTGACCAACAAAAACAAGCAGGATTGCGCAAAAATATTTAAACATAATATATTACATAAATACATATGTACATATGTACAAAGTGCATTGATCTCTAAGACGAGCTCTCAATTGCGCATAACGTCAAGTACATATATATCAGCTGATCCGCTTATAGGCATACCCTATAGGAATTACGGACACATAATACTTACAAATAAAAGTAAAAATAAAAAACATTTGCGTTTAATATTAATCAATTAAATAATATTAAAGGAAAAAAAAGCGATAAAACACAAAATACGCGCAATATATTCATTTCATTAAATAAAAACTCTTATTATCATAAAAGAGTTAGGTACTCATACGAGTTTAAAAAAGTTATTAATTTGTTAATTTTTTCAAAAAAAAAAAAACAAAACCCTTATTTTCTTAAAAGAGGTTTCAAATATACATATATTTCTTACAGTGAAGATATTTTATTGTATTTCGGCACATCTCTTAAATGAGCTCAGACTCGAAAGATTCTAAAACAACTCAGTTGCTAAAAGTTCCAAAAATGATTTCTGACGAAAGAAGTCCATGTACACCTGCAGAAGCTACACGCTCAAAGCAAGGTGCTACAAAGCAAAAAAGGAGGAAAGACATTACATACAGTAAATTCATTGCTGAGAGTGATAGTTTAATAAGATACTGCACTCGATTTTCTTCTTCTTCGATTCAAGATAATTCTGAATCGGTATTAGAAATCAAAAAAGATAATCTTGACAATTTTTGGTCACGTCTCCAAGCTGCATATGACGCAATTGTAGAATCTGACGAATCAGATCTACCAGAAAATTTCAAATCTTCAGCTTACGCGAAATACGAAAACTGCTTAGACCAATTCGAAGAAACTAAAGCAATGATTTTCGATCAACTTAAGCTAATAAAAGCAATTGCACCTACTCCAAATCAGCGAGTAGAGCTGCCACAAGTACAAAGTCATGAGGCAAGTTCAGGCATCCATCACAAGGTGCCCACATGTGATACAGAAATATTTCATGGTGGTTATGAACAATGGCCGTCCTTCCGGGACATGTTTACAGCCGTTTACATAAACCACCCAAAATTAACAAATGCGCAAAAATTGTATCACCTCCGATACAAAACAAAAGGTCAAGCAGGCGTCATAGTCAAACAGTTCGCACTAAATGACGATAATTTCAATTTGGCTTGGGAAGCTCTTAAATCTAGATATGAAAACAAGAGAATATTGGTCGATAAGCAAGTAACGATACTAATGAACTTGCCTAAGATTCAAAAGGAAACAAGTGAAGAGTTTATAAAGCTGCAATCCACTGTTTCTAATTGCTTGTCGGTTCTATCGACACAAAATATTCCCACAGGCAGCTGAGATCCAATACTGGTAAATATATGCACCGCTGCTTTACCAGAAAAATCGTTACTTTTGTGGAAGCAATCGCTCTCATCTCGAAAAAAATGCCCAACGTGGCAACAGATGAAAGACTCAGAACGAAACCCGTTCAACACGACCTAAATAGAAGCTTCCACAGACCCCAAGCCAGTAGCAACAACAATTTAAATAGAAGCTTCTTCGAAAATCAAACGTTCACATCCGAACAGTACAAACAAACGTCATGCGAACTATGTACAGGAGGGCATAAGCTCAAATATTGCGAGAGATTCAAAAAATTGAATATTATCAACCGAAACAATTTTGTAAAAACAAAAAGACTTTGTACAAATTGCCTATCACATGCACATGCACTTAAAGAGTGCGAAAGCAAATTTAATTGCGTTTATTGTCATAAACGACATCATTCAATGCTGCATTACAACACATTTTCCAGCTCACCCCCAAACAGCGCAAATATGAAAAGAGCCACGGGTTTAGTTGCAACAGCAAATCCCGAAGTGCGAAATCCCGAAAATTGCCAAAAAGCACCATGCTGCTCAAAGGCATTAAAAACCCAAACGCTACACAGCGAAAATCAAAGTAGAGTACTACTACCCACAGCAGTCGTCTCCATCGAACACCGAGGAGAACTGTTTAAACTTAGGGCCTTAATAGATCAAGGATCACAACGATCTTTCATAGCGTCTAGGGCTTAAAATAGGCTACAACTGCCAACAAAACTAACCAATTTTGAAATCACGGGAATGGGCAGAAGAGTAGTCCAAAACTCAAATAAAATCTGCCCCATTACCTTAATTTCCCCCCAAGCGGATAAGCATATACAAGCAGAAGCTATAGTCTTACCGCAACTAACAAATATGCTTCCAAGCTATCATATAAATAGCAAGCATTGTCAAAAGGTTTCACACCTAAAGCTAGCAGATCCCAACTGCAACACTCCCGCTCAAATAGACCTTCTATTAGGCAGCGATCTCATATTGAGAAAATTTCGAATACACTATTGGCACAAAATACTATTTTTGGGTGGATCCTAAGTGGACTAGTTTCGGAACCAGTTACCACCATGACCACTCAGATTGAGGAAATCTCAAACGAATACCTCAATTCACAATTGAAAAAATTTTGGGAGTTAGAAGAATTCCCCCCCATATCAATCACAATCCCTGAAGATCAGTATTGTGAAGACTTTTACAAAGCCACAACTACTAGATCAGATAATGGTCGGTACGTCGTACGACTACCACTAAAACAACAATTTCCCAACACACTCGCCTTAGGTCACTCTCGCACCTCTGCAATACAGCAGTTTTTCAGTATGGAAAAGAACTTACTTAAAAAAGGTGAGCTTAAGCCAGAATACGATGGCGTGTTAGAAGAATACCTCCATTTAGACCACATGGAGGAAGTAAGCCCATGCGAAAAAATTATAAATGGCAAATATTACTCTTTTTACTTGCCTCATCACGCAGTAGTAAAGCCAGACAGAAAAACAACTAAAGTAAGAGTTGTTTTTAATGCATCGAGATCTACTAGCTCGGGGAATTCCCTAAATGATATTCTATTTACGGGACCCACGCTCCAACCAGATTTAAGGCTACTAATTTTAAATTGGCGTATATTCAAATACGTATATAACGGAGACGTCGAAAAAATGTATAGACAAATAGGCGTACATAAAGACGATCAAGATTTTCAGCGAATTATTTTCCGAAAATCTCCCAATAGTCCACTCCGCGACTATAAATTGAAAACAGTTACTTTTGACGTCAACCATGTTTAGCCATTCGAACACTGCACGAATTGGCAGAAAACACCAAGTCAGAATTTCCTCTGGCAACCCAGGTGTTAAAAACACAAACGTATGTAGACGATATCCTGTCCGGAAGTCACAGTCTTCCACAAGCATACGAGTCACTAGCACAAGTAACACAAGCCCTCAAAACCGCAGGGTTTCCGTTAAAAAAGATAACGGCGAACCACCCTAATATCTTAAAGGATATACTAAAAGAAAATCTGTTTCCTTAAATTCGAAAAGGAAAGTACAACAAAAACTCTGGGGATCCAATGGAACGCGATATCTGACCAGTTTTCATACACTACAGAGTCAATATCAGCATTATCCGCCATAACAAAACGCCAAATTTTATCCTCTGTGGCAAAACTTTTCGACCCCGCAGGATGGCTTTCGCCAATTATAATACAAGCGAAAATCTTGATACAAGAATTATGGCTAGACGGAACCGACTGGGACGAACAAGTGAAATCTCTTCGCTTAGAAAAATGGTCCCAGTTCGCAAACAATCTGGAAGACATTTCCCAGATACAAATCCCACGATGGGTAAACTATTTCCCCGAACACAAAGTCGAAATACACGGCTTCTGTGATGCCTCGGAGAAGGCATACTGTGCCACTATCTATGGGCGCACACACAGCGATACTGCGACCACAAGCCACTTATTAGTAGCAAAAGCAAAGGTGGCTCCTTTAAAAACATTAAGTCTACCTCGACTTGAGCTCTGTGGCGCGCTACTACTCGCAAAATTAGCTTCCATGGTGCAGACCCATTTAAACATGAAGAAACATAGATTGTATCTCTGGTCCGATTCTGGAAATGTTCTAGCCTGGTTGGAAAAACCACCACATGCATGGAAGACGTACATTGCTAATCGAACGTCTCAAATACTTGACCTAGTGGGATTAGCCACTTGGCGACATGCAGCCAGTGCTGACAATCCTGCTGATCTAGGTACAAGAGGATGCAAACCCCTGCATCTCGCCACCACCACCCTCTGGTGGAATGGCCCCCGATGGTTAACAGAATCTCCCGATTCTTGGCCACAATCGCCCATGCGCAATATAATAGCCCCAGAAAGTCGAAAAATCGACTCCTTTCACACAGCACTGGAGGAAACTGACATCCTTGAGCGATTTTCATCGTTCTCCCGAGCCCTCAGAGTAATCGCCTATATGTTAAAGTTCATAGAGCGACTTAAAATTAAAGTTAAGGGAGTTCCCTCAGAGTACCCCCAATGCGATACATTGACGCACCTAGAATTGCAAAAGGCAAAGGTCGCTCTAATCGCATCAACTCAAACGCGCTACTTCAGGCGCGATATAACACTATTAAGAGAATCAAAACCCATTGACAAAAGGAGTTCACTCTTAGTTCTTAACCCATTCCTAGACACGAAAGGTCTGCTTCGTGCGAATGGTCGGCTTGCCAATTCAAGCCTCAAGTATAATGAACGCCATCCTCTAATCATACCAGAGAAATCTCGACTTGCCACTTTACTCCTCAATTATATCCACTTACTTATGCTCCACGCAGAACATCGCCTAATGCAACATATAGTCCCCCAAAAGTTCTATATTCCCCGACTTAAGCCCCAAATAAAAAAATGCATTTTCATGTGCAAGATCTGCACTCTGCATAAGCAGAAGTTGCGAAGGCAGATTATACCGGAACGCTGTAACTTCGCTCTGCCTTTCACAGTCACAGGTGTCGATTTTGCTGGGCCTTTTCAAATAAAGGCGTCCATGCTAAGGACGCCCACCATAATGAAAGGCTATGTGGCTGTCTTTGTCTGTTTTACGACAAAAGCAGTGCACCTCGAGCTATGTACAAATCTGAGTAAGTAGGCTTTTCTCGCGGCATTTGCCCGCTTCGTCGGATGACGCGGCTTCCCCTCCAAACTAATGAGCGATAACGGCAAAACCTTCATTGGAGCCCAAAGAGCCACTGAAAAACAGTTTGTGGATTTTATTAAACAAGTTTCACCTGAAATTGTTCAAAAGTATAAGTTGGCAGTTTATCCCCCAAGCGCTCCTCAAATGGGTGGTTTATGGGAATCAGCTGTAAAAAGCTTCAAATCCCACTTCAAAAAAGTAGCTAGAAATTATAAATTCAAATATGAAGAATTCACTACCTAATTAATCCGAATTGAAGCCGTTCTCAATTCACGGCCACTCACAACACTCTCGCAAGATCCCTCCGACTTCACAGCCCTAACTCCAGGGCATTTTCTCAAAGGAGCACCCATTCTGGCCATACCTGAGCCAGGCGTGGGGTCGCTATCCCTATTAAATCGATGGGAAAGAATCAAAATTCTCCATCATGATTTCAGCCGCCGATAGAAGGAAGAGTACATCAAGGCCCTTCGTAGAAGGTACCGATGGAAAACTCCAGAAAAGGCACCAAAGCTTGGAGACTATGTTATCATACACGATGATTGTCTACCCCCCACAGAATGGCGGCTTGGCCGCATAGAAAAACTATATTACATTTCCGACGGTCATATACGAGTAGTTAATCTCCGTACTCAAAGCGGAGCGCTGACAAGACCGCTCGTGAAATTATGTTTTCTGCCAACCGTATCTAATGACGAAACCGCAAATAACAAACAATCCGCCGATATTATATATAATCATTCCAACTTCTTCATACAGATCAATATGGAAGTAGATATGGCAGCAACACAAACGCCAGCTGTGAGGTCCGCCATCAATGTGCCGCGCCCTGGAGTAACTCCAACACCACGAACCGCAGCGGCAACCGTTCCTGCAACCGCTCCCCGTAATGGCGCGCGACCACTACCACCTTCATCAGCATCGGCAACGGTGCCGCAACGCAGCCGATGCCCACTGTGTCGACGCACACACCGGCTACAACACTGCAGCATTTTTCGAAGCATGCAGCCACCACAACGTCAGCAGGTTGCCCAAGCGCACGGGCACTGCCTCAACTGTTTGGCTACGGTCCACACGACACCGGAGTGTACGTCGGTTACGTTTTGCCAACTGTGCAATAGACAGCACCACACCACGCTGCACCGCACCCCAAAGCGGGCCGTCGGGCGACAATTCGCCCCAAGCCGCAGATCGCAGCAGTGCAGCCATCCGGATCGCCCCCGAAGACAGGCAGCTCCACCTCCCTCCAGACCAAGGCGACAGGAGGCATCAACGCGGCGTCGGCAGCCCAGGCCAACATACCGCCGCTCCACTGGCGTCAGCAGTGATGTTGCTACGCTGCAGCAACTACAGCGATTGCTAGGCCAGAATTCGCCTAGGGGGCCTACGCTAGACGAGTTACGTCTCCCCCCTCCATACACGCCACTGCGCGCCAACACACCACATCAACACGATCCACAACAGACATCACACCACTCAGACCACCCACACATACACATCACATCACACCACAACTCAACACTCAAAAGGGGCTAACAGAGGACCAAATCTTCCCTTTTTCGTTAGCGAATCAAAGCGACAAGACGTCCGCAAGTTTCCGCCCTTGTTTTTTTCACAAGCCATATCCGTTCTTAATTTTAATTAAATAAGTGCAAAAGTGCAAAAGGTGAGTGCGTAAACGAAACAATTATTTAGACCTTTTTGATACGTCTATTTTAAACGATGATATACTTCTTACGTTTATTACGAAGTTAAATTTACGGATATTGATATCATCAATTTTTAAACGTGACGAAATGTAAGACTTAATGTCCTCCACCAAGGTATCTTTGGCAAGTCCAGAAATAAATATAGACTTTTTAGATGGAATAACTACCAAATTTTTTGTATATGTTACTAAATTATTAGGGGGAACCTCTGGAATTGTGAGACACTTATTACTATTAGATAGAGCTTTTGGGGAATTGAGCTCTTTGGAAGTTGACGGCTTATCACCTTGAGGGCAAGGAGAAGAGAGATTTATTAGGTCATTGGGCGGAGACGTTCTTTTCTATACAGAAGAACTAAGTGTTAGAGGAAGGACGTTTACGCTTAGGAGCAGGTTTGGAGGATTCATGAGAATCATTCAGGCACTTAAAAGATTTGAAAAATTTTTCGTAGTGCCAAAATTTTTTAGTGAGGGTTACAAGATCTCAATCGATTTCGTTAAAGCTTCCAAATGCATACGTATGGCTGTGCTGCCTCTCAACTACCCGGTGGAGGACCTTACCGCGCAACAGGATCTCCTCATGGAAGAGGTGTACAGGGGTTGTGGGTACCCAGTATCCTTCCATGAGGTGAAGGTAGGTAGGGACCAAAGTCTCCTCTTTCTATTGACCCCTCTCTGAACCACCCCATACTTTACCCTCGACCGAAGGCTGCGAATATTTTTCAATAGAATACTGGCATGTCTGCCTATTAGACAGTGGCCTGTTAGTACTCCTACTAGAGTTCTTATATCATTCCACTTGGGATTGATTCTACTGAGACTCAGCAATATTTATAACATGTTTGTCGATGACATATCTACAAGTAGCCAGAGCCATATATTATATATGCCCTCTTTACCGGAATCTAGTTGTAGGGTGGTGCCTGTTCTGACTAGTTCATCTGCTGCGAAATTCCCGATGATATCACTATGTACTGGAACACATCGCAGGCTTATCGTGAAATATGATGTCAGCTCAGCTAAGAGATCAATGCATTCTTTCACTGCCTCAGACCGAATCCTATATAACATTAGAGATCTCAAATCCGCCTAGTTCGCTGTATATATACATATATTTTTTGTTTGATCTCACTCTTTGTCAGTACAAGAAGGCTTTTTTTAATTGCTGTGACCTTCGCTTGAAAGACACTGCAGTGGTCTGGAAACCGAAAGGAAATTTCGGTATCTAGTTTAGCTGAGAAAACACCGCCGCCCACTCGGTTATCTAGTTTGGAACCATCCGTATAGATGCTTATTCCTCCCTATTGGCGACTAGATTCACTCAATCTGAGAATTGACATCGCTGTCATTTGCTTTCAAAACAAGTCTTTTGGCAGTAAGTGTAAAATTTTGTTTAGCGCCTGGTTTGGCGTTGTTCTGCTTTTTGTATGCTTTCTATACTTCTAATCGTGTATTTCCTTTCCGTTATTGGCGACCATACCCATATACCGTAAGTCATAAACGGCCATACAATTGCTGTGTAGAGCCAGTGAGCTACCCGAAGTGTTAGTCCCCATCTGGGTCCCACCATTCTTTTACATGTGTAAAGCGCTGTAGCTGCTTTCTTTATCCTAGCTTCCAATTTTGGTTTCCAAGAAAGCTTCCTGTCCAAAATTAGTCCCAATTAGCTTGCCTTATCTCTTATTGCCAGCCTGGTGGCACTTAATAATGATGGCGTGAGTTCTGTGTTTTTTACTGAACAATACCAGTTCTGTCTTGCTAGCGTTTAGGTTCAGTCAGCATGATACGGCCCATCGATTAATATCATTTAATATTGCAATAAGGATAGCGAGGGTATTCGTGACCTTGCATTTAACATAAAATGCTACATCGTCAGAGAAGGCCACAACATGTACCCCCTTCTTTTCCCGATCTACCAACACTTATTTCATTGTTAAGATCCAGAGAAGTGGGGATAGCACGCCTCCTTGGGCTCACGTCGCTCTGCACATCATTGAGCGTTAAAAAAATTTACCTGCCCAAGAGCATCTGTTCAATTAATTTCATGTGAGGCCAGAGATGCCCAAATCTTTAAGCCCGCTCAGTATGGCCTTTGGCTGGATGTTATGGAAAGCGCTTTTTCTGTTTCTAAGAAAGCTACGAGCGTGTATTCTTTTATCTTCAGAGACTTTGCATCTCTACTACCACTGAGTTTAACGCCGTTTTTGTGAATTTTCCTCTATGATACGCATGCCGCGAAACTACCGTTTTTCATGCGCTCAGTTTGCTCCTTATTTATATTGTGCTTATCGACAGGAATCTGTGAACTGTTTAACGAGGATGTCTAGGTCCTCTTTGTTCTCGTGGTTGAAATGGCAGAATCATAGGAATATGCTTTTTTAGCGCATGTAGGAGCATCTGCCAGATTGTTTTCATATGGCTCCTGAATTTTTCTATCCTATCTACATTCTCTTCAATTATGCACTCAATGTTGCGGTGATCTGAAAAGGAGTGTTCCGTTTCCGATGTCATGTTGTCTTCTGCAACGGTGTCCGACTCGTAGGCATGACCTTCACCTTTATGAATCCGTAGCTGGTTTCCCCACCCCCCAGCGGTTCTACGGATTCGATTAGCAAATGGTTTTGCGGGCGTCACGCCTTTAGTAATCGGTTGCTTGGTTGATGGCTTAGCCACTTCAGCTGACTTTTGTCTCCTAGCTGCCACTGCTGGCGCTTCCAACTTAAAATTAGGCAAGACAGCTTTTGCGCAATCAATGGATTCCAGGAACTCCTCCTAAGCTCCTCGTTGGTTGGCGGTTGCAGCTCCCCTTTCCTCAGCAAGTATGCAGCGCGTCTTTCTGCTTAGCAGTCAAACCTTGACTACAGGGTTTGATATGATCTGCTTCGGGTGCTGATGCTTTGTTAGAGCCAGCTTTAGCTTCTGATCATTTACTAGCGCTTGCCCTCGCTCCAGAACCAAGCTTCTTTATCCCTGGCACGGGCCGCATAACACCTTTATCCACCATTTTATGCGATGGAGTGTACTACAGGTTGACTGCAAGGACGAGTGGTACGCTAAGTGGAGAGGACATTCCGACCATGCACAGCATGACGGTGTTCCTCCCCATATGTGCAGGCAAGCCATACCAGATTGCTCTCGGTCTCGCCGGAAACCAGAACAAGGGCTTCACGGCCTAGCGAGTGGTCGACAGCAAAGTAAAGAACTCAGGATAGTGTCTGAACTACTGTATGGACAATGAGTCCAACAAACTCATCCGGATGGAAGGTTTCTGCCTGAACTATAGGTTCAGTTCAGAAGTCATGAGGCCCTATAAGCCCAAGACTACTCCTCATAGCGGAACTAGCGAAATGCTGGTTGATAAGGAAGCCACTCATTCCGGCGCCAGTACGGCCAAGCAGGCTGCTACTGTGGTTTCGTACAACGAGATTGCCATTTTCAACTGATCTTTATCTTCCCATTATATTATTAATTGTACTCTCTCTTATATATTATACTCTTATAGCCTTTTCGCACAGCCAATTAATTTAGTACATGGAGATTATAATTTAGGAACCAATTTTTGCCTTGCACATAGGCAACTACTTGAATAACAATCAGCTGTTATATTTGCTTGTGTTCTTCCTTTTTTATTCACCCATAGGTACGAAATACATTACATTATGTAAAAGGCTATGCCTAAATTACAATGTAGTTAAGAAAACATGTCCTTTTAATTTCATTATTGTAAAATACCAAATACATTGAGCCAACGGTATAAAGTCAGCATAAAATCGAAAATCCCTACTTTAGGTTTTGAATGATTGCATGACATTAAACTAAAGTATACTTGATAATATGTTTTCACACAAGTTTATGAATACCTTAGTAAATGAATTACCCCGAAAGTCCCGAATTAGTAACCTAGTCGGACAATTTTCTGCATTTCCTTTCATATTACATTCTCTAACATGTACACGGTGCGCAAACAGATTTTCGACTTGCTAATTTAATCCTTATTCATGATTTTCTAAAATATTTTTATTATATTTGCATATTTGCATATTACATACAAAAAATTCCTCGCTTACCAATATTAACCAGTTTAGGCGATAAAAGTCATCGTGAGTGAAATCAATTTTTATTCTTTACCAGACGGAGATAATCACCCCATAAAACAGGTATCTATTGGATTAGAAAACATCTAAACCACTTGTTACTGTTCACTTGCCTATAAGTTAAAAAAAAATATACATATATATTTTTATGGTTGCAATAGCGCTCGGTTTCAAATGAATATATACGATATATTCGGAATTTTCAATTTCGTTATCTATTTTTTGTATGTAATATGCAAATACGCATAGAATAATATAAATATTTAGAAAAATTGTGAAAAGGATAAGACTAAGATACTGGAAAATATTTAAGTTACATTTTTAATAACATTTAGCAGTATTAAATGTAATAACAAGTACATATATAAATGAATTCTATTAAAAATTGAGTTAGGTTTACTTTTTTATATTTACATAAAATGTTAAGATGCTATCATATATATATTGATTTTAACCGCCAATGATTTAGTTCGAATATCCCTTTACACTTTATTTAAAACAACAGATGTAATCAATTTATGAATGTTTTGTTATAAATAGAAAAAAATAAAGGGTTTTTTAATAATTCCCGATAGATTAGCAAATTCCAGTCATACATTTGGTCGTGAAAATATAAATAGTGGGTATTCACTATATTGTGATGGATTAGTAAATTCCCGTCATAAGATTTTCTTAGAAAATATTAATAGGGGGTATTCTAATAATTGTTCTACCACTTTCATGATAATTCCTTGTAAGCAAAATATTAGACCACCATACCAACATACAAATGAACTATGCAATACGCTCTAAGTATCGCGTAAAAACAGAAAAACTCCACTCGAGTTGCTTTTTTCGCTCGTGTGAACGCACAGAGCGACACCAAAAGAGAATTTGCCAATAATGAGCCACAAAAGGATCTCCATGTGAACACCATCTGAGTGGGAAAAAAGTAACCCATTGCCTATAAATCAATATTTTGCCCGTTTTATCCAATTACAATGATTGTATGTTGTCTGGTGGTGTCACATACCGATATTTAATTGTCGCCAATTCTATGCAAGGTTTTACGTTACTTACCACATATCTTTACTTAATTAATTTTGTAACAAAACTTTCTTACAATTAAAATAAAATATTATTGATTTCGTCGTGTGGCTACGGCAAAAGAGTTGAGTTATTTATCATTTCGAA
This sequence comes from Bactrocera oleae, assembly GCF_042242935.1. Lineage (NCBI taxonomy): Eukaryota > Metazoa > Arthropoda > Insecta > Diptera > Tephritidae > Bactrocera > Bactrocera oleae. Next base: position 50,055,134 of record NC_091537.1, on the reverse strand, counting down.
AATTGTTTCGTGGATATGTATTCGCCTTAGGTATACGAGTGGAAGTTCGTATATAATTCATATTTACATATCCCTTTTCAAAATTTAAATAATCTTGTAAAACATGCAATATTTAATAAATTACAACTTCTGTTCACTCCAAGAATACATTTTAAACACTAGTTGTTGCTACGTCATTGGACAGCTCGCATAGCCGGGCCAAATCACTACGGAGGTGGGTGTCCGGTTATGAGGAATTTCACTGATATATTTAGCGTTTATTTTCGTAATATAATAATATTTACCTAAAAATTTTAACTAATTTTAAAATTTGAAAATATAATCTATTATTAACAAGAAAAAACGTTAACTTCGGTTTCACCGAAGCTCAAGTACCCTTCAAAAATAACAAAGGCTCTTTACAAAAATTTTATTCCTGAATAGTTTCTTCGAAGATTGCATTAGTTCATTAGATAATGAGCCGTGCCAAATTTTCTGAAGATGTCTCGTCTAATGAAAGAGTTTTCCATGAGGATATCTCGTCAAATTAAAAAGTTTTCCATGCAAGCACTTTAATCATATCGTTGCAGCTTGTATGTCAGCTATATGCTATAGTAGTCCGATAACGGTTCCGACGACTTCTTGAAGAGAAAATGACGTGTGCAAAATTTCAGATCGATGTCTCACAAACTGAAGGACTAGTTCGCGTATATACAGACAGATGGACAGATATATGGACATAGCGAAGCCGACTCAGCACATCATTTAAATTTTTGTTTTATGGGTATCCGACGTTTCCTTCTGGGTGTTACAAACTTCGTGGCGAACATAATATATTATTTGTTAATAAAAATATGACTTTTTTTTGATATATGGACATAGCTAAACCGACTCAGCTCATCATTTAAATTTTGGTTTTATGGGTATCCGACGTTTCCTTCTGGGTGTTACAAACTTTGTGGCGAACTTAATATATTATTTTTTAATATTGTACAAAATATGACTTTGTTTTGTAATATGGTAAGAATTGGAAGCACACATCAATAATTCGTATGAGAATATTCTTTGTGTTTACTTTTAGCCTTTTTCCCCGTTTCCCTGACTGAGTGGTAACTTTACAGGAAGGAAAATAATTCAAAATAATATACATGTTTATAATATTACTAGTGGAACCTGTCCGCGCGTTGCTGTGGCTATTGCATACATACAAGTACACTAATCGTAAACTAGAGAGTTGTCCAATAAGAATGATATGATTTAAAAAAAAAACACTAATTGTTATTAATGTGAAGTACAATCGATAGAATTAAGTTCTAAATATAAGATCACTCAAATGGCCTCCACGACTTCTTTTGCAGGACTGAATTCGATAAACCCAATTTTCGTGTACTTTTTCCACTAAATCAAGTCGAGAGTCTGGTTTATTGCTAAAGACCAATGACTTCAAATAACCCCACGAGAAGTAGTCTAATGGTGATAAATCATAACTTCGTGAAGGCCATTCAATGTCACAATTTCTTGAAATTATACAATCTCCAAACTTTTTTCGCAATAATGCGATTGTTGCACGTGCTGAATGGCAGCAGATATTGTCAAGATCAATTTCTTCATATTTTGGCCATAAAAAGTTGGTTATCATCGACCTATACTGCTCTCTTTTGACCGTAACGATGTCACCAGCTTGATTTCGAAAGAAGTACGGACCGATGATTCCTCCAGACCAAAACCATACCAAACTGTCAATTTAGGTAAATGTGATTATTCATTAACATTTGTGGATTTTCTTTGCACCAGAATCGACAGTTTTGCTTATTTACCGCACCACTCAGATGAAAGTGAGCCTCATCGGAGAAGATGATTTTCTTAAAAAAATCTTTATCGTTTTCAAGTTGTTGCGAGGCAAAATAAGCAAAGAACTTCTCAAAATCCGCCAGGTTGTGGTTTGAGACAGTCCCAATTCTTGAGAACGTGTTGGAATCGACAAATTGCGGTCTTCAGCAACTCTTGCCTGAACGGCAGCAATATTTTCATTGCATCGAGCGGTTCTTTGTCTTATTGGCACTTGAACATTATATAAAGAAAATGTACGCTCGAAATTTTCAACAATTCGACAAATAGCGAGCACATGTGGACGATTATTACGACCATAAAATGGCAAAAGCGCACGAAAAGTTGCAATTGATGAACGATTATTTTAAAAATAAATTTTATTAATTTATAAACGTTGTTCTCGCGTATGTCTTTCCATGATGATATTGAAAACATTACTAAATACAATAAAAAAAAACAACAACAATACAGATCATGACATATTAAAAATGGTCGAAAAGACGCTTAGAAATCATATCATCCCTATTGGAAAACCCGATATTCAATACAATAAACTTTATACATGAGTTTGGAACAAACGAGATTAATTTTTAACAATAAAACTTATAGTTATTAATTATAATTTTATTTACAGATAATTTTTACTTTCAGGAATATACTCTCAATTAATAAATTTTTTTTCGTGAAGAGGAATGCAGGAATTGGCTGGCAGTATAATGCATGTATTTGATTGCAGTTCTATTTTACCATTCCTAATAATATCTAGTAAGTGAATTATTTCTGAGGGTGGATCAGTTTGCGATTGTTTGCATATACTATTTATGGTCAATTGAAGTTCTTATGGTGAAGTATTGAATCTGCATAAGAACGATTGTTTAAACACTCGTTATACTATGTTCTCACCGACACAAAATTCGTGTTTTCATAGACAAAAAATGTTTTCACGCGAAAACTTGTGTTTTCATCCATACAAAAGCTGTCAAACGAAAACACAGTTTTCGCTGAAAACCCCTTGAAAACTTACATTCCGCTCTTTATAATCGGTGCCTGCTCTAGTTTAATCGATATTATTAAAAGACATATTTTGCCAGCCCTAATTGTCAGTTAACAATTTGTTTACATTCCTTAATTGGCCTAAACGTACCCTACAAGAAACTGCTGATGAGTTCACCGATACACTCACATTAGATATGTCAGTACTGTTAATTTACATTTGCATTTTTAAATTCAGAACTATCCACCATTGTATAAGCTTACAAGTAGCCAAAGAATCAGCTGTTTTCCTATGTGTGTGAAACAGCCGTGATCACCTGATCGAATGTGCCTTTTTTTGACACAGAGTTTTAAATGGATGTAGTTTAACAATTTGAAAATAATAATGAAAACTTTCAAGAATATTTCCGAAACAAAAGATTATTATATATTAATTGCTTTTTTTCACCACATCTGAGGTTGCAATATAGGCGCGTTACCGATATTTTTTTGGTGTTCGGTTCCCCAGGACTAAACCGGTAAACTAAGAATTTAAATATTCAACAGACAAAGAATTTTCACTCACAAAAACATAAACATGTAAGTTTAAAAAGATAAAATTGGAAACATTTAATAATATTTCAATACAATAAATAATAATTTAAATAATACTATGTAAATTTAATCTTTAGGAATTAAAACAACCGAAAAATGTTTGAATATGGAATAAAAACATTCTTAAAATTATAAATTTTAAAACATAACACGGCAACACACTATAGCATTTTCTGTCATTTAGACGTTTTAGTAGTAGAATAATGGTTGGCAACCCGCACAAAGTGTGACTTTAGTAGCAGAATATTGGTTGGCAACCCGTACCAAGTGTGATTTTAGTAGTAGAATTTTCGAGGCAACCCGTACCAAGTGGGATATTTTTGCGTTTGTATTAGTGAAAATCTTAGGATTGGTTACTTGTAGATTTATACAATGCTATCCACTGATTGGAGAAAGACGTAGGCAGAGCTATTGAGGGGAGGAGATGCCATCAAGTGAAAATTTATTTTTATATTATCATACTTTATTATATTTTTTGTTGCATTCCTTTTTATATTTAAGTATATTATTATAACTAATTTTTATTAAAAGTTTGAAATTTATTAAAGAAATAAAAATGATATTATCTACTGCGCAAAAGAATTTTCACTTCTGATAGCGTTTCAGTCATAACTGACAATTTTCAGCTATGACGGACTTATGGTCAGCAATGACTCAGAAAAAACAAAACAAACAAACAAAAATAAAACAAGGCTCTTAAGAAAATTAAAGAAACTTTTTTCTGCGCGCTGACAAAATTTTTTCAGCTATGACTGTCATGTTACCCATCAGATGACCATCACTGTTCTTGTAGGGTACATAACAAATGTAAACAAATATATGTATGAACTGTCAATGAAAACTCATCGAAAACACACAATGTCGGTCAGAACGACTTTGGTTCCACAATTCACAAATTGTGTTTTCAAGAGGATTTCAATTCGGTGCGAACATAGTATTAATCATATTGGTTAAAAAAAAGCGAAGGATGGCCACCGAAAACTTCATTGTTGCCGTTTACATAATGCATTGTTCTGTGAAATGTTTCCAAAATATTTGTTATGCACTCATCTTTAATTATAATTAAACTTTTTATCAACACTGTAGCTATTCCGCAATGTTTTCTGTTAGATTCTAAATTTGGTTTGTTATGAATGCCTGTGCGTCGTTTGCCCATAATCTAGCAAAGTAGCCCCAATGCCTTGATGCGATTTTCTGTTGTGACATTAAAATTGTCTTATCGGTGTTATAAGTAGCATATCTAACACGATTTTATATATACTCCTATAGATTGTTAGTTTACAAATGTTATTTATCTTTATACATATCTTTATATAATTGATAACAATTTTGTAGATGTTTAATAATTTTTCATTATAGTAAATTATTTAAATTGTCAAAATATACATATATATATAAAATTCTCGTATCGCGGTGTTTGTTGCCAAACTCCTTCGAAATGGCTGGACCGATTTTGATGAAATTTATTGTGCTTATCGGGTAGGACTGAGAAAATCTATTTTTCATCCCACTTAATGTTAAGGGTGGTCCAGACCAAATTTTTTTGTTTGGACACAATTTTTTTCATGAATCAGCATTAAAGAATACATACAATTCTAATCTTTTTACCTTATACGATCAACCCCCAATCTTTTATTTGCGATTTTTATGTTTTTCTGTTTCATCCACAGATCCGCAAGATGGCAATCGAATATAATAATTATAGATAGTATACTATAATTTGCATGTATAGTTCTATCCACGAATCAGTTATCCCCACCAGGTGTGTCCCTTTTCAAACAGCAAACATCACGGAGTAGGGATGAAAATAAGTATTCTGTACACTATTGTTTTTTTGATTTATTCTTGTTTCGATTATTTTAATTTTATCTCGAAAACGACCTCGAGTATTTTTCACGAACGAAACAGAATTTGATGTGCTATAAGTCCACAAAAAACTACGCTCACCGGATTTTTTGAATTGTGTAATAGTGGAGATACATTTGGTGCCTTTGCACAAACACTACTCTATTCAGAAGTATCTCGCTATTTCACATGGGTTCAATAAAAAAAAAAATTGAAGCACCGCTAACCCCCAGTTGATACATTCCCCGGTTTATTCAAATCAAATATTGTATATACACTCAATCCAAGGCAGACTAAGTGTTTTATCTGCGAGTGTTGTTGGTTAATATCACCGGACCATTGTCATTCCAAGATATACGTAAAGTAAATGGACAACAGTATCCAACATATAAAGATGCATGCCTTGCACTTGGCATGCTAGAAGATGACAGCATTAAACTGTACAGGAACACAAATTCTTCTCTTATTTGCTATAGTACTGACGACAAGATTCCCGGCCCGAGCACAAATGTTGTGGGATAATCACATTGATTCGATGACTGATGACATATTGTATCGACATCGTACAAGATGCAACAATCTAATGCATTATGCTGGCAGTTTCGGCAGGGCAAGGGAAATAAATTTTTTTTTTTAAATTGACCATGTGGAATTCGCAAAACATCGCTTATTGAATATTTGTTCCTCTTCGCACTTACCTTTTTCTGGTCTTTAGCACTTAAAAGAGACACACAAAATCAAAATTTGATATACCACGGATACGACCGGTATAATAAATATGGAATATATTTATTTTTTTGAAAAACTTAAAAGGTTTTTACACAAAATATATACACGGCTTTCAATCTTCGAAAAAATGCTTATAAAAATGCGGGCGGAAACTTGCGGACGACTTGTTGGTAAGAATTGCGAACGAAAAAAAAGGGGCCTAGAGTTGTGGTGTGATGTGATGTGTTTGTGTGGGGGGTCTGAGTGGTGTGATGCCTGCGTGGTGTGCGTTTGTGTGTGTTAGTGGGTGGAGTCTTCTTGTGCATTGTGGTGTGTTGTTGATGTGGTGTATTTCGTTCAATGGCGTGTATCGAAGGGGGAGGCGCAGCATGGAAACAACGCTGCTGAGGCCAGTGGAGCGGCGGTATGTTGACCTGGGCTGCCGACGCCACGTTAATGCCTCCTGTCGTCTCGGTCTGGACTTAGGTGGAGCTGCTGGTCTTCGGGGGCGATCCGGATGGCTGCTCTGCTGCGATCTGCGGCTTGGGGCGAATTGTCGCCCGACGGCCCGCTTTGGGGTGCGGTGCAGCGTGGTGTGGTGCTGTCTATTGCACAGTTGGCAAAACGTAACGGACGTACATCTCGGAGTGCATACCTCAAAAAATACTGCACTGTTGCAGCCGGTATGTGCGTCGACACAGTGGGATTCGGATGCGTTGAGGTACCGTTGCTGGTGCTGATGAAGGTGGTAGTGGTCGCGGGCCACTACGGGGAGTGGTTGCAGGAACGATTGCCGCTGCGGTTCGTGGTGCTGGGGTTGCCCCAGGGTGCGGCACCTTGATGGCGGACCTTACAGCTGGCGTTGGTGTTGCTGCCATATCTACATCTATATTTATCTGTATGAAGATGTTAGAATGGTTATACATTTGTGGATTGTAAATTTATTGCGAATGTGCTACTGTGTGTGTCATTTGCGTTGCGGTAATATCGGCGGATTGTTCGTTATTTGCGGGTTCGTCATTAGATGCGGTTGGCAGAAAACATAATTTCACGAGCAGCCTAGTTAGCGTTCCGCTTTGAGTACGGAGATCAACTACTCGTATATGACCGTCGAAACCGTAATATAGTTTTTCTATGCGACCAAGCCGCCATTCTGTGGGGGGTAGACAATCATCGTGTATGATAACACAGTCTCCAAGCTTTGGTGCTTTTCTGGAGTTTTCCATCGGTACCTTTTATGAAGGTCCTTGATGTACTCTTCCTTCCATCGGCGGCTGAAATCATGATGGAGAATTTTGATTCTTTCCCATCGATTTAATAGGGATAGCGACCCCACGCCTGGCTCAGGTATGGCCAGAATGGGTGCTCCTTTGAGAAAATGCCCTGGAGTTAGGGCTGTGAAGTCGGAGGGATCTTGCGAGAGTGGGGTGAGTGGCCGTGAATTGAGAACGGCTTCAATTCGGATTAATAAGGTAGTGACTTCTTCATAATTGAATTTATAATTTCCAGCTACCTTTTTAAAATGGGATTTGAAGCTTTTTACAGCTGATTCCCATTAACCACCCATATGAGGAGCGCTTGGGGGGATAAACTGCCAATTAATGCCTTGGGGAGCATACTTCTGAACAATTTCAGGTGATACTTGTTTAATAAAATCCACAAACTGTTTTTCAGTGGCTCTTTGGGCTCCAATGAAGGTTTTGCCGTTATCGCTCATTAGTTTTGAGGGGAAGCCGCGTCGTCCGACGAAGCGGGCAAATGCCGCGAGAAAAGCCTCCTTACTCAGATTTGTACATAGCCTTTCATTATGGTGGGCGACCTTAGCATGGACGCCTTTATTTGAAAAGGCCCAGCAAAATCGTCACCTGTAACTGTGAAAGGCTGAGCAAAGTTGTAGCATTCCGGTGGAAGTGCTGCCATAATCTGCGTTCGCCACTTCTGCTTATGCAGAGTGCAGACTTTGCACATAAAAATGAATTTTTTTATTTGGGGCTTAGATCGGGGAATATAGAACTCTTGGCGGACTATATGTTGCATTATGCGATGTTCTGCGTGGAGCATAAGTAAGTGGATATAATTGAGGAGTAAAGTGGCAAATCGAGATTTCTCTGGTATGATTAGAGGGTGCGTTCGTTATACGTGAGGCTTGAATTGGCAAGCCGACAATTCGCACGAAGCAGACCTTTCGTGTCTAGGAATGGGTTAAGAACTAAGAGTAAACTCCTTTTGTCAATGGATTTTGATTCTCTTAATAGAATTATATCACGGCTGAAGTAGCGCATTTGAGTTGATGCGATTAGAGCGACCTTTGCCCTTTGCAATTCTAGGTGCGTCAATGTATCGCATTGGGGGTACTCTGAGGGAACTCCCTTAACTTTAATTTTAAGTCGCTCTATGAACTTTAACATATAGGCGATTACTCTGAGGGCTCGGGAGAACGATGAAAATCGCTCAAGGATGTCAGTTTCCTCCACTGCTGTGTGAAAGGAGTCGATTTTTCGACTTTCTGGGGCTATTATATTGCGCATGCACGATTGTGGCCATGAATCGGGAGATTCTGTTAACCATCGGGGATCATTTCACCAGAGGGTGGTGGTGGTAAGGTGCAGCGGTTTGCACCCTCTTGTACCTAGATCGGCAGGATTGGCAGCACTGGCTACATGTCGCCAAGTGGCTGATCCCACAAGGTCAAGTATTTGAGACGTCCGATTAGCAATGTACGTCTTCCATGCATGTGGTGGTTTTTCCAGCCAGGCTAGAACAATTTTAGAATCGGACCAGAGATACAATCTATGTTTCTTCATGTTTAAATGGGTCTGCACCATGGAAGCTAATTTTGCGAGTAGTAGCGCGCCACAGAGCTCAAGTCGAGGTAGACTTAATGTTTTTAGAGGAGCCACCTTTGCTTTGCTACTAATAAGTGGCTTGTGGTCGCGGTATCGCTGTGTGTGCGTACATAGATAATGGCACAGTATGCCTTCTCAGAGGCATGACAGAAGCCGTGTAATTCGACTTTGTGTTCGGGGAAATAGTTTACCCATCGTGGGATTTGTATCTGGGAAATGTATTCCAGATTGTTTGCGAACTGGGACCATTTTTCGAAGCGAAGAGGCTTCACTTATTCGTCCCAGTCCCTTTAGCCATAATTCTTGTATCAAGATTTTCGCTAGTATCATAATTGGCGAAAGCCATCCTGGGGGGTCGAAAAGTTTTGCCACAGAGGATAAAATTTGGCGTTTTGTTATGGCGGCTAATGCTGATATTGACTCTGTAGTGTATGAAAACTGGTCAGATACCGCATTCCATTGGATCCCCAGAGTTTTTGTTGTACTTTCCTTTTCGAATTTAAGGAAATTAGTGTCCAACAGATTTTCTTTAGGTATGTTCTTTAAGATATTAGGGTGGTTCGCCGTTATTTTTTTTAACGGAAACCCTGCGGTTTTGAGGGCTTGTGTCACTTGTGCTAGTGACTAAGACTGTGACTTCCAGACAAGATATCGTCTACATACGTTAGTGTTTTTAACACCTGGGTTGCCAGAGGAAATTCTGACTTGGTGTTTTCTGCCAATTCGTGCAGTGTTCGAATGCGGAGTGGACTATTGGGAGATTTTCGGAAAATAATTCGGGGAAAGTCTTGCTGAGCTAGTGGTTCTTGATGCATTGAAAACTACTCTGACTTTTGTTGTTTTTTATCTGGCTTTACTACTGCATGATGAGGCAAGTAAAATGAGTAATATTTGCCATTTATGATTTTTTCGCTTGGAGGTATTCTTCTAACACGCCATCGTATTCTGGCTTAAGCTCACCTTTTTTAAGTAACTTTTTGCCATACTTAAAAACTGCTTTATTTCAGAGGTGTGAGAGTGACCTAAGGTAAGTGTGTGGTAGGCAATTGTTGTTTTAGTGGTAGTCGTACGACGTATCGACCATTATCTGATCTAGTAGTTGTGGCTTTGTAAAAGTCTTTACAATGCTGATTCTAGGGTTGAAATTGATATAGGGGGTAGCTCTTCTAACTCCCAAAATTTCATTAATTCTGAATTGAGGTATTCGTTTGAGATTTCCTCATCTGAGTGGTCATGGTGGTAGCTAGTTCCGTAACTAGTCTATTTAAGATCCAACTCCAAATTTTCTCAATATCTTCGATAATACTGTGGTGCGAGATCGCTGCCTAATAGAAGATCTATTTGAGCGTGAATGTTGCAGTTGGGATCTGCTAGCTGTAGGTGCGAAATCTTTTGCCAATGCTTGCTATTTATGTGATAGCTTGCAAGCATATATGTAAGTTGCGGTAAGACTATAGCTTCTGCTTGTTTGTGCTTATCCGCTTGGGGGGAAATTAGGGTAAATGACGCCTGCATGACCTTTTGTTTTGTATCGGAGGTGATACAAGTTTTGTGCATTTGATAATTTTGGGTGGTTTATGTAAACGGCTGTAAACATGTCCCGGAAGGGCGGCCATTGTTCATAACCTCCATGAAAAATTTCTATGTCACATGCGGGCACCTTGAGATGGATGCCTGAACTTGCCTCTTGACTTTGTGGCAGCTCTACTCTCGGTTGTGGAGTAGGTGTAATTGCTTTTATTAATTTTAATTGGTCAGAAATCATTGCTTTTGTTTCTTCAAACTGGTCTAAACAAGTTTCGTAGCCGAGGATTTAAAATTTTCCGGTAAATTTGATTCGTCAGATTCTACGATTGCGTCATATGCAGCTTGGAGACGTGTCCAGAAATTGTCAAGATTTTCTTTTTTGATTTCAAATACCGATTCAGAATCATCCTGAATTTAAATCGAGTGCAGTATCGTATTATGCCGTCATTCTCGAAAATAAATTTGGTGTATGAAATATCTTTCACTCTTTTTTGCTTTGTAGCACCTTGCTTTGAGCCTGTAGCGTCTGCAGGTGTACATGGACTTTTTCGTCGGAAATCATTTTTGGAACTTTAAGCAACTGAGTTGTTTTAGAATCTTTCGAGTCTGAACTCATTTAAAAGATGTGTTGAACTAAATAAAAAGTTTCTCAGTGTAAAATTATGAAATTTCACAAATATTATAGTACGTATGTAATTGTATGTATTTGAGAGAAGACTCTTTGATGTAAATAAGAGTTTCGAATAAAATTTAAAAAAAACAAGACCGTTTTAATTTCCGTGTATACTTGTATGTTTAACCGAGAACTCTTTTAAGTTAATAAGAGTTTTTATTTCCAATTAAATGAATAAATTACGCGTAATTTAATTTGTGTCTTAGCCATTTTATATTTAAAAAAAATTTTTAAATTTTAATTTTTATTTTAATATTATTTAATCGATTATTAATAAACGCAAAGTGTTTTTATTTTTAATTTTATTTGTATGTATTATGTGTCCGTAATTCCTATAGGGTATACTTATAAGCGGATCAGCTTATACATATGTACTTGTCTTTATGCGCAATTGAGAGCTCGTCTTAGAGATCAATGCACTTGGTACATATGGATGAATGTATTATATTATGCTTTAATGTGTTTTGCGCAATCCTGCTTGTTTTTGTTGGGCAAAGAACAAGGGGTATTGCGGAATATTTGCCAATGTGTACTTTGAAGCGAAGAACGTATGAATGTTTTTATACCTGCGCCGGTATGTATATATAAATGCGCGTGTATATATGTACGCAGTGCGAAAAGATCGCGAAAGGGAAAATAATTGACCGCAGGTATTCTCGTAAAATTTATGTATACATGTATGTATATCACGAATAATTGTACCCAAGATATTGGGGAGCACACACTATTTATCTAAAAGTGACACTTGCTTTATTTCAAAGAAGAGGTTTATTTAACTTATATACAATATGTGGTACATTTAATGTTGTGGACACAATAAATTTTAAAAATAAGGAAGCACCAAATACGAAAAAAAGGTTAATCGCCAGGATCGCCGTAGTAATCAAAAAGTTTATATAACGTATTAAATACGTCGAAAAAGGTAGCGCGCAGGTTCGTAAAGCGAAATCGAATGTGTATGATCACTGTAGCAACTGTCCCAAGCGAAAAAAAGATTTAGCGATGATCCCGTCCTTTTTGTTAGGTGTCTTTGTGCAAGTTGTCCTCAGAGGCTGAGTGTGGTGGTGTCGTTGTGTGGGGTGAAATTCCTTGAGTGTTCACAGGTGTGGTGTGTTTCATTAGGATGTGTAGTATTACACGTATGTGCTGTTGAATGTATTTCGGCGTACTGCTGATGGAGTAGTTGCTTTTCGTACTTATTGTATTTGTGGTTGTTTCTTTTATAAGTTTAATATTTGTTTAAAATTTCTTTACCATCAGTTTATTAAGGTTAGCGACTCCGCGCTTGGCTTAGATATGGCCAGAATGGGTCCTCCTTTGAGAAAATGTCCTGATGTTAGGACAAAGAAATTAGAGGGGTAATTGCGAGAGTACAGTGATTGGCCGTCAATTGAGAACGGTTTCTTTTCAAGTTAGTAATGTGGTAAATTCGATATATTTACATTTGCAATATATATCTACTTTTTTCAAGTAGGAGGATAGCTTTTTATAGCCGATTCCCATATACCACCCATATGAGGAACGCTTAGATCGATGCGATAACTGCGACCTTTGCTTTCTGTAAGTCTAGGTGCGTCACTGTATCACAATGGGAGTATGGTGATCCCTTAACTTTATTTTTAAATTATTTTATAATTTTGAAAAAATAAGCTACTACAGGAAAATTTGTTATGTGCCGATTTTTCGTCATTTTTTTTTTTTGGGCAATTTTGATATACTTGTATGTTAAAATGCGTATGCACTAATTTGGCAAGTAGGAGCGCGCCACATATCTCAAGCTTTTTGAATCAGGATTTTTGTATCATTATTGACAAGAGCCATCCTGCGGGGTCGAAAAGTTACATATTTGTGTTTTTAAAACTGATTTTGTCAGAAGGGACTCTGACTTTGTTTTTTCTGCCAATTCGTGGGGTGTTGGAACATTGTGAATTTAGTGGTAGTCGTATGACGTACCGGCCATTATTTGATTGAGTAGTTGTGGCTTTGTAGAAGTATTCACAATACTGAACTTCTGGGGTTTTAATTGATATAAGGTGTCATTTTTCTAACTCCCGAAATTTCCTTGATTGTGAATTAAGGTATTCTTTTAAATTTTCGTCAACTTGAGTTCTTGATGTGGAAACTGGTTCTGAAACTAGTCCACTTAAAATCCAACTAAATATAGTGTTTTGGGCTAGAAGGGTGGTTGAGAATTTTTGAACACCTTCAAGCAGTGCCGGTTTTAGTACTACCAGCGCCCTGGGCGAGATTTCTACGGCGCCCCCTAACTGCAATTTAAACCCATACGTAAAAAGGCGAAGGATAATAATGAAATAACCATTTATGAAAAGAAATAAACATTTATTAAAAAAACTAATAAAATTTTACTTTTCTAGCCTTTCTATCGGCGAACTCTTTTATTAAGTTATCAAAGTCGATGTTTTCAGCAATTTCATTTTCGATTGACAAAGTTGCCAAGTTTGTCAATCTAGATTGAGATATTGTCGATCGCAGATAGGTTTTTATCAGCTTAAGCTTAGAAAAACTCCTCTCTCCACTAGCAACCGTTACGGGAATAGTTAATAATAATCCTAATGCTATCCAAACATTTGGATATAGTTCTTGTAAGCGGTCTTTGATAAAATTTAAAACAAAAACAGGAGTAACCACTTTCTGATCAGGCAAAAACGATTTCAGACTTACGAGTTCATCGCACAACAACATCTATATCTGATTTGGAATTTACATTTAATTTCAATTGAAGATCACTACAGAGTTTGATAAGGTCGTGTTTTTCTGGAATCTGTTTTAAATTGTACAAAAAAGACCAAGATTCCGAGTACTCACATAACTGTTCAAATCTTTCGTTGAGTGAAGTTAACGTCGTGTCCAAAAGACAGTTGAAACATTCAACCTCAAATTTTTTTTCTGGAGAAGTTATAGGCTCATCTTGGGCAGTTTCACCAGCTTGGCGCTTAACAAGTCGAATTCTTGTTGTCGCTCTAAACACAGGTTCTATTTCTAACTCTTCAGCCAATTCCTTCGCAGTTAAAATGGCGCTTTTAAAGCCTGTATTTCTATATTCTTCCAAGAAATTGCAGCATTTTTTCAACATGTCTGTGCATTTACCGAGATCCATGTCTGTTGATTGTAGAGATTTACTAACGACATTAATTTGAAAAAGTATGTCATACCAGACAACCAATGAAACTATGAAGCCGAAATCTTTTAGCTGTACGGCTAGAGTAGTAGCCTCATGAGAGACTTGAACATCAGTTTGCTGAGTTTCAATAGCCAAAGTGATTAAAGTGTCATGGACGGCGCTAATTTGATAACGGACTGCTTTAACACTGCCTATTCTTGCTTCCCAACGCGTGTCACTGAGTTTTTTTATAGTGTACAATCCCAAGTGATCGGTCAGAATTTTCCATCGATGAATAGAAGCTGAAAACAACGTAAACAACCTCTGAAGTACTCCAAACAAAGTGACAGATTTTACAGATGACTTAGCGGCATCGCATAGTACGAGATTTCAGCTATGACAGCCACACGGTACATATACAGCTAAAGGATTTATGTCCAAAATTCTTCTTTGAACTCCAATATTTTTTCCTTTCATGTTTGCTCCGTTGTCATAGCACTGACCTCTACAATCGTTCAATTCCAGTCCGTATTTATTTAAAATATCAATAATAACTTCAGTCAGCCTTTCACCAGTCGACTGATTAACAGGTAAAAATTCTATGAAATGCTCTTTTACTGATATTTTATCGACATCTGATGATAAATCAACAAATCGTATTGTCAGTGAAAGCTGTTCTATATGACTAATGTCCGGAGTACAGTCAGCTATAATAAAATAATATTTCGATTTCTTTGCACGTGATATGATTTCTGACTTTGTTTGTCGTCAGTACCTCTAAACGCCATATTGTTTTCAGCTAAATACAGTGTAATATGCATTAATCTAGACAAAATATTATTCCACCTTGTAGTTTCCTTTCTAATCAAATGTTGCTCTTGACAATCTATTGTTTTTCCCGTTTTTAATCTTAGTTCAGCCTCAATCCATGAGAAGTAAAACTTCTTATGAAAAGTGCTACTTTTAACATTTCTGATAAGTGTTTCCAGTCGTTATATCCTTCAGATGCTAAATTCGACGTTGAGCTGCTATCAAATAGCCGGCAACAAAAACAGTAAACTCGATTTTTAGAAACTGAGTATATTAACCAACGACGCTGAATTATTTCATTGTTTGCAAGTTTTTTGGTAAAATGAGAATTTGAGAAATGTCGCCCTGTATCATTCTTTGGATAATTATCAATGTGAGTTTGCACTGGGCCATTAGTTATTATATGATCAATAATTTTGCTATTTCGAGTGAGTGGCCAAGTGGCTGGATCCGATATATTTAGAACAAGAGAACTAACGTCATCTAGAATTTGTATTTGTTGTACATCACCAATAGTGTTATCCTGAGCAGCATCTGTAATTGTAACACAACTTGTCTCCTCACTTCGGGAAACTTCGTCCACAATCTCTTCAACAGCTAACTGATCTGACTTGTCAGACAGAGACTCCACTACCGATGCATTCGCTTGTATTTCAGATGTAGATGCCACATTAAGGTCTTGATTTTTTGTTGTGATATATTTTCCTATATTCATAAACTTTTTTTGTTTTTTCAAATTCCTTCTCTTTTTCTGCTTTTCGTTTTCTATATTTTGACCCAGATGGTTTTCTTTTGAAAGGATCAACGTGTTCAGACATTTTTTACTAATCAAATCTGCGTAAGTCCGATCATTTCTATAAATTAATTAAATATAACGCTATTGAGTGAGGACGACCAAAAACGCTTTATATTTAGGAAAGCGTTAGCATACACGTGAACTACGATCGAAAAATCTAGGTAAGGTAATATTGTCATGGCAGCGGAATAATTGTGAAATGTTATATTTAAAAGCTTGTGTTACGTGATAGTGCTTAGATTTGTATGAAAAAAATCACGATCATCCACTCGTTCCCGAAAAAATGACTTCTATGTACAGTCAGATGCAAAAGTCGGTGAACACTTTTCACCTTTAACACAAAGGCTTACGAATGAACAGTGTTCATCCACTTTTACACTTGACCATACCTCCTCGACATTCATTTATTATCTCCGTGTTAAAATTTCATCAACATTATATAGTCAGTTCCAGAGATATTTTATAATATATAATTTACTTTAAATAGATTACCCCACTCCAAACATAACATAAACAAACAAACAAATGTTACTACTTTAGTATAATAAGTAAAGATAGTTAAAATAAAATTGTACTTACCTAATTAGTGAAATAATCCGTCATAAAGCAAATACCTACTTAAACAGTATTTGTATTTCAACTTTTTGGATAAAACCTATGTCATTCTGTAGTCGGCGACAAAAAGTAAAAAACATGCACCTTGTAACTTAGCGTGGACCGCCTGATTACTGCGTCTGTTTGTCTTAAAATATGTAATTGCGATAACTGTTTTTAAGTGCGTGCACCGATTGAATGAATAAGATTGAGCTGTGTTCCGCTCCATCAAAAATAATGCCAACTCTTTTGAACTAAAATGTTAAAAAGAGATAGATAATGTGTTTCTCTGTGGTCGGGGATTCCCAGTAAAATGAACTGTATGTATGTAGTGCTCCGACCGAACGGATTGAGCACTGCGTTCCATTCTAGTGTTGCCAACACATCGTTTTTTTTCACTTACAGAGATGGGAATATAAAGGGGCGCCGCTTAACGGCGCTCCTGGGCGGTCGCCCAACCGCGCCCTACCCTAACGCCGGTACTGCCTTCAAGTATTATTTGCGGTATAAGGTCGCTGCCTATTAGAATATCTATTTGAGCGGGGGTGTTGCAGTTGGCATCTGCCAGCTTTAGGTGTAAAACCTTTTGCCAATGCTTGCTATTTATGTCATAACTTGGAAGCATCTTAGTAAGTTGTGGTAGCACTATAGCTTCTGCTACGATTCGCTTATCCGCTTGGGAGGAAATTAGGGTAATGGGGCAGATTTTATTTGAGTTTTGGACTGCTCTTCTGCCCATTCCCGTGATTTCAAAATTTGATTATTTTGTAGGCAGTTTTAGCCCATTTTGTGCCTTAGACGCTATGAAAGATCGCTGTGATCCTTGGTCTATTAAGGCCCTAAGCTTAAACAGTTCTCCTCGGAGTTCGGTGGAGACGACTGCTGTGGGTAGTAGTACTCTACTTTGTATTTCGCTGTGTAGCATTTGAGTTTTTTGTGCCTTTGAGCAACATAGTGTCTTTTGGCAATTTGCGGGATTTAGGTTTTTAGGAGTTGTTGTTACAACTTAACCTATGGTTCTTTTTGTATAAGCGCTTCTTTGGGGTGATATGGGAAATTTGCTGTAATGAAGCATTGAGTGGTGTCTTTTGTGACAATATAAGCAATTGAATTTGCTTTTACAATTTTTATACTTATGCGCATGTGACAAGCAATTTGTACAAAGTCTTTTTGATCTGACAAAATTATTTCGTTCGTTAACTTTCAATTTTTTAAACTTCTCGCAAGATTGTAGTTTATGCCCTCTTGTGCATAGTTCGCATGACGTATTCACGCTTCACGAAATTTGGTATGGGTTATTATTTGCGGCAACAATGTAATCTCCGAAGAAATTATTCAGATCGGATGACTAAAGCATATAGCTGCCATACAAACTTAACAATCGGAATGAAGTGCTTGTATGGAAAACTCTTTCATTAGACGAGGTATCTTCACGAAATTTGGCATGTATTATTATTTAAAGCATTCATCTAATATCCGAAGAAATTGCATAGATCGGATGACTATATCATATAGCTGCCATATTAACTGAGCAATCGGAGTAAAGTGCTTGCATGGAAAATTTTTTTATTTGACGAGGTATCTTTACGAAATTAGGCAAGAGTTATCGCTTAAGGCAACAAATTATTCTCCACAGAAATTGGTCAGATCATATATCATATAGCTGCCATACAAATTGAACTTTCGGAATCAAGTTCTTGTAAGGGGCCTTTGTATTTGTGAAGGGTATTATAGCTTCGGCGCAACCGAAGTTAACGTTTTTTCTTGTTGTGTTTTGGTTTCGCAGCCGATTGTGTTGTTTTTTGTTTGTTTAAAATGTTTAACTAATTTTGCAATGTACAAGTATATTTATGTATTTGTTATTTTCACCGAACTTATTTTCCTCCTTACATATGCATTTGCATATAATGGTAGGTTTGTGTGTTCCCAATTGTTACTTATTGTCACCTTATTTTTTCGTTTTGCACATTTTTTGATATTTTATTGTAATCTATGTTTTAGTTATGTATACATATATACGTATGTATGTATGTATGCATATATTTTTGTATGGCACTGCACTTTTTGGTTTTTTAGCTCACTGCTCTCTTCCGATTTATATATTTGTATGTATTTTAATGTACCTGCACAGAACTTTTGGGTTTTGTCACCACACTTTTGTTTGTTTTTGTCACCACAATTATATTATATTATATTTCATATAATTATTTTTTAAATTTCTTAATAATGTTTATTTTTTTATAAAAATCCGGAGGTGCCTCTCAGTAAGGCTCGAAGGACCATGAATAATTGTACCCAAGATATTGGGGAGAACACACTATTTATCTAAAAGTAAAAAAGTATGTGGTATATTTAATGTTGTAGACACAATAAATTTTAAAAATAAGTTCGGTGGCCGATGTAAAAGGAAGCACCAAATACGAAAAAAAGGTTAATCCCCAGTATCGCCGACGTAAACGAAAAGTTTATATAACGTATTAAATAAGTACGTCGAAAAAGGTAGCGCGCAGGTTCGTATAGCGAAAACGAATGTGTATGATCGCTGTAGCAAGTGTCCAAAGCGGAAAAAGAAGACTTAGCGATGATCCCGTCCTTTTTATACTCTCGCAACCTGTTGCTACAGAGTATAATAGTTTTGTTCACCTAACGGTTGTTTGTATCACTTAGAACTAATCGAGTTAGATATAGGATTATGTATATATAAATGATCAGGATGAAGAGACGAGTTGAAATCCGGGTGACTGTCTGTCCGTCCGTCCGTGCAAGCTCTAACTTGAGTAAAAATTGAGATATCTTTATGAAACTTGGTAGACATGTTTCTTGGTACCGTGAGACGGTTGGTATTGCAGATGGGCGTAATCGGACCACTGCCACGCCCACAAAACGCCATTAATCAAAAACAAATAACTTGCCATAACTATGCTCCGCAATAAGATACAAGACTGTTATTTGGTACACAGGATCACATTAGGGAGGGGCATCTGCAGTTAAAACTTTTTTAAAAAGTGGGCGTGGTCCCGCCTCTAATAGGTTTAATGGGCATATCTCCTAAACCGCAAATGCTATAATAACAAAATTCACTAGAAGCAAATGTTTTTAGCACTTCTATTGACGGTGTGGAAATAGTTGAAATCGGGTGGCAACTCCGCCCACTCCCCATATAACGGTACTGTTAAAAACTACTAAAAGCGCGATAAATTCAGCACTAAACACGCCAGAGACATTAAATTTTTTCTCTGAGATGACATGAGATGACTTTATAGGAACCGCGTTCAAAATAAGACAGTGGGCGTGGCACAGCCCACTTTTAGGTGAAAACCCATATCTTGAGATCTGCTCAACCATAACGTTCTTTTCATGTTTCTATGTCATAGTGCGAAAATGGGTGAAATCGGACTACAACCACGCTTACTTCCCATGTAACACCATTTTCAATTCCATCTGATTTTTTCGCTTTCCACTATGCAAATCAGGTAACAATGATTATATCGGGGTAAAACTTTGCGTGAATAATGCAATTAAAGTATGCCACCTTGCGGCCAAAAATTGTCTTAATCGAACCAAAACTGTTCAAACCCCTAAGTACTAAACATGTGGACCCCAGTGCCTATAGTTGACCTTCTACCGAAAATATCAATCCACAAAGAAATCTCAAACGAGTATACCACTTGACTTTGCGAGAGTATAAAATGTTCGGTTACATCCGAACTTAGCCCTTCCTTACTTGTTGTTAGGTGTCTTTGTGCATGTCGTTCTCAGAGGATGAGTGTGGTGGTGTCGATGTGTGGGATGAAATTCCTTGAGTGTTCACATGTGTGGTGTGTATAGCAATACTTTATGTATAGCAATTATTAGTAATATACTTATGTATGTTTTCATATATATATTAATGCTTTAAACGGAGGTTTTCTCCTATTATAGTATGTATATATTTATATTTGTTAAATATAATATGTATATGTATGTATCCTAAATTGAATTGGCCTTTATGTACTTATGTATGTTTTAATTTATCTTGCAAGTTTTCGCTCTTTTTTATACTCTCGCAACATGTTGCTATCAGGATGAAGAGATGAGTTGAAATCCGGGTGACTGTCTGTCCGTCTGTCCGTCCGTCCGTGCAAGCTGTAACTTGATTAAAAATTGAGATATCTTTATGAAACTTGGTACACATGTTTCTTGGTACAGTAAGACAGTTGGTATTGCAGATGGGCGTAATCGGACCACTGCCACGCCCACAAAACGCCATTAATCAAAAACAAATAAATAGTCATAAATAAGCTCCGCAATAAGATACAAGACTGTTATTTGGTACACAGGATCACATTAGGGAGGGGCATCTCAAGTTAAATTTTTTTTTTAAAAGTAGGCGTGGTCCCGCCTCAAATAGGTTTAATGTGCATATCTCCTAAACCGCTAATGCTATAATTACAAAATTCACTGAAAGCAAATTTTTTTAGAACCTACCCACGGTGTGAAAATAGTTGAAATCGGGTGGCAACTCCGCCCACTCCCCATATAACGGTACTGTTAAAAACTACTAAAAGCGCGATAAATCAAGCACTAAATACGCCAGAGACATTAAATTTTATATCAGGATGGTATGAGATGACTTTATAGGAACCGCATTCAAAATTAGACAGTGGGCGTGAAACCGCCCACTTTTAGGTAAAAACCCATATCTTGGGATCTTTTTAACCGATTTCAACCAAATTTGGTACAAAACATTCTTTTTATATTTCTATGGTATGGTGCGAAAATGGGCGAAATCGGATTACAACCACACCTATTTTCCAATCTTTCCATTTTAAATTCCACTTGATTCTTTCACTTTCCACTATGCAAATCAAGCAACAGTGAGTATATCGGCGTAATAAAACTGAGACTAAGTTTAGGCCTTTAATATAAGTCATGAAGATACCAAATTTGATTCTAATTTAATCACGATATCATTTAATAATGGATGTTTAATTAAACATTTTTTAATATACGGTTTGGAGGAATTTTCTGGTCTTTGATTTTCCCAGCTCACATGTACTACTTATGGTATAATTTTTTTCGTCAATTTGATAATTTAATAAAATTAAATGGGCAGTTTTTCTTAAAAATAATGTATATCGCTGCATATGAATGAAATTGGTCTAGACTTTGTTTAAACTTTATAATCCTAATACATATACTGATTTCCGCTCCTCTGGTACAACAGCAACCTCATATACCCCACATATTAAATCTAACCTCTTTGGTTCAGTTTATATCACATATACCATGTTTGAGTTAAATAGCTTCTTTTTATAAAAGTTAACATTTCGGAGAAAAAAATAGTATCTATCTAAAATAGTAAATGTATGATCAATAACATTAGTTAATAAGATACCAAATAATAATCGAGTAATGAATGTTGAATTCTTTCGCAACATGTTGCAACAGAGTATAGTTTTGTTCACCAAAGAGTTGTTTGCATCACCTAAAGTGATAGATATAGATTTCTATATACATATATTTCTTCTAATATTTAATGATAATCAGTGGTGACAGACAACAATGCTAAAAAAGTTTCTTAGAGTGCTGGACTTTGTATAGAGCCAAAAATGTAGTATCAAAACGGCTAAAGACCCTTTTTATGTGGTTATAGATAAACTGCGACCCCATCGGTTTACATGCTACTGTCTATTATTTCAGTTTTGCGGCACATTTTAATATAAAGGTCATGAGGTGAACTGTAAACTCAAGAAAATTACATTTTTACCTAGCGCCGTTGGCAGCTTATGAAAGGTTTAGATATTAAGACAGAAAGAAGAAAATCTACATACCTGCTACACATATGTGTATACCATACTTAATTATATGTAAGTTATTGTTAATTTAGCCTTCATGGGTAGACCCTTCAAAATAGGTACCATAGATCCCCCTGTTTTAGAAAGCGTTTAACAAAAGTAATTTACGGAGGGGTTTTCCGAGAACTTAATTTCAATACAATGAAATAAACTACTAATTTCTAAAATATAAATATAACTAAATAT
Organism: Bactrocera oleae; assembly: GCF_042242935.1. Classification (NCBI taxonomy): domain Eukaryota; kingdom Metazoa; phylum Arthropoda; class Insecta; order Diptera; family Tephritidae; genus Bactrocera; species Bactrocera oleae. Next base: position 50,032,795 of record NC_091537.1, on the reverse strand, counting down.
TATGTATTATTATGTTAGTGAATAGCTAAGTAATATATAGGTATACAAAAGTACGTAAGCTGTACCAACATGTTGCAAGAGTATGATAAATATCAGTACACTGTGTTTGTAGTTTCAGTTTCACTAGATGTCTTTACCAGCAAAGTGCTTTATTCAAACTAATTTTAGTGTATTAGTTATATAGTGTTTAAAGTATTATTATATACAGTGGCGAGCAAAACCGTATTAAATACAGGTGCGAGCAAACACATGTACACATGTGCACCAGTATACCATAGTACCTATACACCGAGCAGGAAAGGAGCAAGGACTTACAAGGAATTACAGTGAAAGAGAGCAGCACCAAGGATCCAACTTTTACACCCGGACGGATGGAATTATATAAGTATTATCTATAAGTATTTTATACATTAATTCATTTATTATTAACTAATTATGCCTAGATTAAGTAGAAAATCTGTATTACTGAGTCGTCTTTAGAATAGAAGTCGTATGAGAGTTCTTCGTGCAAACTCTTTATATAGAGATAGTGAGCAGTCACAAAATACTGTAAGTTACGCTAATCGTAGATTAGATTCCGATGTACGTCTGTCCCAACAAATTATCAATACAAATCAACATAGAACCAGGCGGGAAAATCTCGAGGTACGGTATTTGAACAAAATTTAAATACTGTTCAACATAGAACAAGGCGGCAAGATCCGCAAATTCGCTCTGAAGAGCAAATAAGAGATACTCGAGGTCATAGATCTCGGCATGAAGATCCCGTGGTTCGATCTGTTGAGCAAGTTGCAAATACTGTTCAACATAGAACAAGGCGGCAAGATCCCCAAATTCGCTCTGAAGAGCAAATAAGAAATACTCGAGGTCATAGGTCTCGGCGTGAAGACCCCGAGGTATATTGCTGTATTGGGCTCCATCTGTCGGAAGCAAGTAATGCAGAAATATTTATAAATACCTCTCGACCTGAGGGACGTGTCCGAATGGTAAAACCTAGAGCGCAACTTCAGAACCTTCCTTCAGGTTCGACTGAAATATTCGTAGCAGGGATATGTTCAAAGATCCGATCAGTTAGAAACTCTTTGTTTAGCTGATTTCGCATATATGTATAAATACTATAAATCTAGTAGAAGAGCACAAGACAGTGATCATTAAGAAGAAGAGAGGGAAGACGATAATTTATCAGAAAACGGGGTTGTCATGCCTCTTAAAGACGGTAGCGGTTTTGTGAAAAAACGTACCAAACCTTGCATTATTCGGTATAGAAGGTTTAACCCAGATTTGGCCGGAGTTGAGTATTTCGCGAAAAGTTAATGCTTTACTATCCTTGGCGGAATGAACCGCAAGATCTCATTGAAAACGATAATGAGCAGACTTGCATAACACATCGTATTATAATTGAGGAAAATCAAAGAAAGTATGATGTTTTTGAGCAAAGAGAATTTAAAAATGTTCTAGAAAGTCTTTATAATGAAATAGACTTGGACGAAGATGCTCAAAATGAACTATCTATCGTGGAAAATGAGTTCAGAGTGTTGGCACTTCCAGAAATAAACCCAAATATAAATTTGCTAGACTTGCATGGCGAAGATTCAACAGATAATGGCACTGAATCTGATTACAATATTAGACTTATTAAACTACCCCCATTAATTCCAGTTGAGGAATTATTTTCTTTAGTATAAAGTCTAAATACTAAGCAAAGAACCTATTTGACACATTTGATGCACCACCTAAAAACAAATCTCCCATTTTATGAGTTCATTGGCGGCGGTGCAGGTGTAGGAAAGAGTCGTGTGATATCTGCAATATAACAATCTCTTAACCATCGTTACAATTCTACACCTGGATCCAATCCAAGTTCCATAAAATTTCTTCTTTGCGCACCTACAGGTAAAGCAGCATTCGGAATAGGTGGAGTGACCCTTCATTTAATATTCTCTTTACCTGTTAATCAGTTGAATGGAGAGTTGAGGCCACTTAGAAATGACACAGTTAATTCATTGTATTCCAGACTTACCGATTTAAAATTAATCATAATTGATAAAACATCGATAGTAGGTGCTCGTATGTTTAGCTCTGTTGATGCGGAATTAAAACAAATTTTCAAAACAGACAGCCCCTTCGGTGGTATACCGATCATAGTGCTTGGTGATTTAAAGCAACTCTCACCTGTTGGAGATAGGTGGATATTCTCTCCTAATCCCAATGATGCATACAGCACTTTAGCTAGTTCCCCTTTGTGAGAGTTATTTAAATACTTTGAATTAACAGAGATAATGAGACAACGGGAGGATCAGGCTTTTGCAATTGCATTAAATCATATGGCATCTGGTACTATGACAAATGAGAACATATCATTCATTGAAACTCGAGTAGTTAATTTCGAAGAAGTTGCCGATGATGCCATACATTTATTTTGGTCCAATAGTGTGACAAATAATTTCAATGCCCTTAAGCTCAGTCGAATCCCAACAGAAGCTTTCCTTTCAACTGCAAAAGACTCAGTTAAAGGCATTGGTATAAATGAAAATGATAATATTTTGGAAACAGTTAAACTTTTCAAAACTTCTGAAACGCAGGCACTGCCCTATGGATTGACACTAAAAACCTCCGCCAAATATATGATTACAGTGAATATAAACACGTGTCAAATTGATTTCCATTGTTCTTTTCCAACAATTCTGTGGATTAAATTTTTGGAACCTTCTGTTGGTTTGATAGCACGATCAAAAAAGCCTCATCCACCAGAAAGTTCTTGGACACCAATTGAAAAAGTTCTAAAATCTTTTCAATATAAAAGAAATGAACAAATTTCAATTGAAAGAAATCAGTTTCCAGTTGTTCCGGCTGAGGGAATAACTATTCAAAAAAGTCAGGGTGCCACATATAATAAAGTTGTAGTTCATACTCGACCCAGAATGCCTAGAGCTTCAATATATGTCGCTTGTAGTCGAGCTACTTCTGCAGAAGGTCTATTCATCATAGCAAATTTTCTGAATCGGATCCCGCATTTAGGGAATTGAACAAAAATAAAGCTTTGACAACAAGTTTCAATTTTATGATTTCCCGAACATTAGGACATCAAATTTTATTCCATAATGTTCAGAGTCTTCACGCTCACATTAATGATATAAAAAGCGACTGTTTGATGCTATCTCCAGATATTTTATGTTTTGTAGAAACTTGGAGTTATCTTTGCGAAAGTTTTGATATACCAGGATTTACTCCAATTAATGAGCTGAAGATAGATAGCACGGAAACAAGCAACGGAAATAAACGGGGCATTATAATATATGCAATGCATAGTATTGCTTGATCTATAGAATCAAAGGCTGTAAAGAAAATTTATTCCGGCCGCAAAGTTTTAGAAGCGGTTTTGTTTAAATGTTTAAATATTAATATAATATTTTGGTTGTATATAGAAATTCAGCTTTCTCTGTCAGACAATTAATTGTAGAACTTCAGGAAGTCCTTACTTCTGAGTTAGGCAATCAAAATGTGCTAATTGTTGGAGATTTTAACATTTGTTTAATGTCTACAGGGACTGCAATAAGAAATCTGCTCCAAGAAAAAAACTTTAGTTCCCTGCTTGGTGCAGAATATTCAACTACACCTGCCGGTATACAAATTGATTGAGCATTTTCAAACATGGATCCTTCCGGTGTAAATGCAAATACTTTTGAGACAGTACACAGCTATAATGACAGTATTTGTGTCTCTATTTCGAACTAAAGTTTTCAGACTTAGTGCAATAGTTCTTCATTTTTTTTTTTCAAATTTAATCGAACAGGAATGGTATAGGAATTTTGACAGTAGCTTTTAAGACAATTTTAAGAAAAATATGTAAATAATCCAATTAAGAAAATTTAAGTTATATATATAATTTTTTATTATATAATATATGACATTATTGTATAAATATATGATAGAAATTAAATAGGATAAGAAAAAAAGAAATATAATTTGGATATATGTAAAAGAATCTCTACAAAAATTTATGTTTAATATTGTAAATATTATATACAAATTAATATAATAATATTATATCATTTTTAAAGTTGTTAATATTTATTACTTTTAAGCTAAACATGTATAATAATATCGATATAGTAAATAAAAAATGTTGTTCCTTGTCCAAAAACGATTTCTTTTCATACTTTTAAATACAGTTGTAATGCGCTCTAAATAAAATCAATTATAAGCGTATACAAAAAACACAAGAACGATCTCTCATAATTTGAGTAAATTTAGTTTGCAAATTGCTCTAATTATTTTCACTGTGTGTGAAAAGTAAATAACTAAGGCAACAGTTCCTACTTCTAATTATTAAAATATATAAAAAAGTCTCAAACGAATATACCATTTAACTTTGTGAGAGTATGAAATGTTTGGTTACATCCGAACGTAGTCCTTCCTTACTTGTTTTCTTTGCTTTTGATTTACCTTTGCTTATTTTACGCAATCCTGCTTATACTTGTTGTAGAGATATTTTTGTGTGTTTGAACACAACGGTAAGCAATTAGGCAATCAAGAGTTCGTTATATATTTGGATATATATTTTTAACCAAACTGTTTTATCTTTTAGCGGTATTTCGGTTTTTACCGGAAAATAAACCGAAATATTGAAACAGTTTGGTAACCGTTCTTTTTTGTTATTGCTTTTATTAAGACGGATTTATGTAATAAATAAACCGCAAAAGCATAAATTTTAACATACATACATATATTAGAAAATATACAATACTAAGAGGAAGCGATATCACTTACTTTGGGGTCCGCCAAGGGGTTTTGGGGACAATAGTATATATGTTCTTGTGCGTGTGCCTTTCGTTCTGTTGCCCAGTCCTTTGCTGCTTAGCTGCGATGGGTGACTTTGGTGAGCTGGTGTGGTTGTTGTTGTTTGCTGTTGAGGTTTTTGATTCGCGCCCGTTCTGTATGGTTATGTACGTACTTTGTTGTTTTTTGTTGAGCTTCAGTCACTTTCTTCTGTTTTTTTTTTCTTTGTTTTCCGTTGAAATAACTCTTTTTTCTGTTTTTTATGTATATATATCTATATATATATATTTTTTTTTTTGTATGTGTATATATGTGTTACTCCACTACACTGCACAGCACTTATATCTGTGTTTCTGTTTTTTTTTTTCCTCTGTGTGTGTCTATATTAAATGTTAGACACTTCACAGCACTTTTCTTCTTTCGTTTAATAGGTTATTTTTTCACTCCATAGCGCCGCTCACTATGGCTCGAAGGACCATGAATATTGGTTTCACTTGCGCACTCACCTTTTTCTGGTCTTAGGCACTTAAAAGAGGCACAAAAATCAAAATTTGATATACCACGGATACGACCGGTATAATAAATATGGAATATATATATTTTTTTGAAAAATTTAAAAGGTTTTTACACAAAATATATACACGGCTTTCAATCGGCAAAAAAATGATTAAAAAATGCGGGCGGAAACTTTCGGACGTCTTGCTGGTTCAAATTGCGAACGAAAAAAACGGGCCCTCTGGTCCTGTGTTAGTCCCTTTTGAATGTTGGGTTGTGTAGAGTTGTGGTGTGATGTGATGTGTATGTGTGGGTGGTCTGAGTGGTGTGCGTTTGTGTGTGTTAGTGGGTGGTGTCTTCTTGTGGATTGTGGTGTATTGTTGATGTGGTGCATTTCGCTCAGTTTCGTGTATGGAAAGGGGAGGAGTAGCTCATCTAGCCACTTATGTTGCTTTTTCTTGCTGAAATACGATCAAAAAAAGCATCGTATTGCCGTTGCATCATCCCGCATTGCAGCAACTTTATTAGATGGAAGCAGAACAGCCCATTCAGCATTTAAGCTGGCAGTAAACATTCAAAATATCCCAATACAATAACAAAGATCCAGTTTGCAACATAAAAAACAATTCTTAGGCCACAGTGCTGAAACAGGGTAAAAAAAAAACATTTTGGATGAATGCACTATGGCACACAAAACTTCGATCGAGGCATTGGATAGGATTTTGAAAGATATAAAAAACAACGAAAAACGAACATATTTGACGGACCTCTATTACTCCTTTCAGATGATTTCAGATACTTCTTGTTATTCTATGTTCAACGGACGTAGATGAAATCAACCCATAAAATCATCGCAACTGTAGCGTCATATTGAAATAGTACAACTGACAGTGAACATGTGCGTTCATATGCTTCAAGATCCATCTACCGACGCTTTCTCAAAACAACTGTTAGGTGTTGGCAAAGTTAAAGTTGCTTTACATGGAAATACTGAATGCGTAAAATTAACGACAGATTTCTGCACACACATCAACAAAATACTCTCATCGACAAGATATTTCCCGATGTAATTCAAAGACACATCAGTGGTTGCCAGGGGACTTGGAGTCATACAAATCTATCGATGTTGATTGCGATTCACAAAAGCTGTGAATTATCTAATTAATTTTTTTAATTCATTGGAAATGCCGGGCATGCCACCGCACTATTTACAACTGGAATTGGATCTCTGATTAGTTTGCTTCAAAATTTGAACTCGCCATGGCTTTTTTAATAACATAAGCTTAGTCATTAACTATGATTCTTACAAATGTGCTAATTAAATTAAATTTTCTCAATTTCCAATTAGATTGGCATTCGCAATGACCATCAATAACTTAAAATGCCAAATGTTGTCGGTTTGTGGCTTAGATTTGGGTACACCATGCTTTTCCCAAGAATCAATTCATGTTGCTTGTTCTCGCGTGGGATAACCATTCTTTGTATTCGCTAAAGACGGTCTGACCAAAAATATTGTACACTCCAAAGTGTTTAGAGATTAGTCTTTGTTTATTTTTAATTGCCATAATTATAATAGTAGAAATATCAAATACGAACTACGAACTCGTATTTTCGGTGTATAGATAGCTATTAATAATTGAATTTAATGCAGATTTGTTACTTTAATAAAGAACAATATATTAGCTTAAATAAAATATACTTTGATTGCCTACAACTCTTTATTCCTCTTTCAATTATAATTACTTCCTCCAAAGACTTGTAATGCAATTGTTTTAAAAAATATTACTTTAAAATAACGTAAATGGCAAAACAACGTTTGTCGGATAAGCTAGTATATTCATATAATTATGTTTTTCTCAGGCTGGTTCTTTTGGAGTTTGCTTGTTAATAAACATACATTTTTTATATTATTATTTACTAAGATCAGAGACATACTTGAATTATAATAACTACACAATAAAAAGTGCATTTATTCAAAATAAAAGATGGTCATTCCATGTCCAATCGACAAATAGTTGGACGCGACCCCCACCGATTGGAAAAATGTTGGTGGAAAGTTCTTATCATAAAACGAAGTTCTGCCAAACAAGTTCTGGTAAACATTTAAAAAAAAATTCATAAGAGCTATACGAAATTGAAAATTTCACTGTTTTCCCGATTTATGAATTTGCTTATTTAATATATTTAGAATATAGTATATTAAACAAAGACCGCTGTTGAGTTTTCAGAGGACACTTTGTGGTATGGGATAATAACTTGAAATAAAAGATAATTTTGTGAATGTGAAGCATAAATATGTACGAATATATATTACTTTGTGAAATGTCGAAACGAAGGTGTGTTTTCAACGATAATTTGAAGAAAAAATATCCTTTTTTGAGAGTCACTAATGACGATTCCAACGTTCGTTGCGACAAATGTAATGTAACTTTTTCGGTTGCTGCTAGTGGAGGCAATGATATCGAAGATCATTTGAAGACAAGAAGAACAAAGTGGAAACGTGATTATCTTCAAACTTTAATCATACGAGATTTTTTTATCGGAGAGAAACCAGATTTTAATCTATCGACGATGAAAAACGCGTGGGCGTACCACACAATTGATGAGAATCAAAGCTTCAGGTTTGTTATTCAAAAAAGTATTTAAAAACAGCAGTTATCGTCCGATTCAAATTTTTTCAAACTTTTTATTGTAGATCAAACAACTGCCCAACCAAAATATTTCGAACCTGTTTCCAAATGAAAAAGTTTTCATGTTCAAGAACAAAAAGTGAAACGATAATATCCAATGTTTTTGCACCATACACATTGGAATGCTTCAAGTCTGATTTACAGAGAACCCGATTCATTTGTTTGTCGACCGATGTTTCCAATCGCAAAGCAATCAAGATGGTTCCTGTCGCCATTCATTATTTTCTTCCATAATATAATTAAACTTTCACTGAAAAAGGTGAAACGTCGGATATGATTTTTTCATTGATTAAAAGAGTCTTGGAAAATTTTGATTTGACTGATAAATTGATCGCTCACTACGGTGACAATGCGCCAAATTATTTCGGTCGTGGTGATCGAAAAAGTGAAGGAAATGTTTTTGCAAAATTGGAGAAATTAAAATCGAACATAGTTGGTGTAGGTTGTACAGCGCATAACGTGCATAATGCGATTCATAACGCATGTAATGCACTTGTTATTGAAATAGAGCATTGTTGTTCAGATCTACACACATTTTTACATTCCCACCGTTGGTTCAGAAGCATTAAAGTCAATCTGCGAGATTTATGAAGACGAATACGATCAACTGGATGGTTACTGCAAAGTTCGGTTCATTGGCTTGAGAGAAGCTATGAGTCGAATGTTCCAACCTTTGAAAACGTATTTCGACGACCTTCTTCCAAAAATTTTCCCAAAATCGAGAAATTATTTCATTATTATCTCATTAATTTTAAATCATGATTTTCGAAGAAACAATAAAGAAAATTGAAGGTGGGTTGCAATTTACAAACACTTGCAACATTTAATGAACAATTTGCAATATCCAACCAATACAATTACTTTCCGTTGGAAGTAAAAGCGGATATGGAGAACATAAATAAAGAAAACTATGACTTGACTTGAAGGAATGAAGTAGAGGCGAAACAATTTCGAAGTAAATATTGCATTTCATTTTACACCTCAATTTTCTTTTTCTAATTTTTAGTTCTCTTCAATATTTTGAAAGCTCAGACACTACTTTACATAAGCTATTCGAATAATTCACTAATATTTCTCAGTATATAAGTGACAAACGAATTGAGAAATGGAGCAAAGAGCAGACATCCGTTGACAAACATTGGATTCAATGTTTTACTTTTCTGATGAAGCAAAACATACCATTCGTTGAGCTTTCAGAGATCGTTGAATATGCTCTGACACTACCAGGAACATCTGCGCCAGTGGAATGCAGATTTTTCACCATTAACAGAATGTGGACATACGAAAAAAATCACACCGTTAAATCTATATTTGTGAAGAATAATTTAAAATTTTCTTGTTTGGAATTTTTCATTCACTTAAAATCGCACCCGAGCTTCTTCGAAAAATCAGTCAACAAGAAAAATACGTCAGTCCGAAGACGTCTTCAACAATTCCGGAAACATCGTCCACTTCATCAACTGATATATAAATCTTTTAATCATTATATCCTGAACAGGGTATATTAAGTTTGCCACGAAGTTTGTAACACACAGAAGGAAACGCCAGAGACCCTATGAAATATGCTGAGTTTATTTAGCCATGTCCGTCTGTCTGTCCATCTGTCTATCTGTATATACGCGAACTAGTGTCTTAGTTTACCTCACCAAGAAGCTGCTAATTTGTCGGAATGGCCGATATCGGACCACTCTGGCATATAGCTGCCACACAAACTGAGCGATCGGAATCAAGTGCTTGCATGGAAAACTTTTTCATTTAACGAGATATCTTCACTAAATTTGAAACGGATCAATATCTAAGGCAATAATGGAATCTCCGAAGAAATTGTTCACATCGGATCACTATAGCATATAGCTGCCATACAAACTGAACGATCGGAATCTTTTCATTTGAAGAGATATTTTCACGAAATTTATAACGGATCATTATCTAAGGCAATAATGGAATCTCCGAAGAAATTGTTCAGAAAGGATCACTATAGCGCGTTATTCTAAAGAACCTTTTGTATATGTAAACGGTATTATAGCTTCGGTGCAACCGAAATTAACGTTTTTTCTTGTTTTTAATATTACTTTGCTTCTCTTTTATCATTTTTAAATAAAATTGTGTTGGTGCCTCACCTATTATATGTCGCGATTTTAAATGAATTATAATATGGAAAAATCGATGACTAAAAAACCGTCCTGGGTTTTACCGGAAAAATATGGTCACCTTAGCCTAATCCAAATACTTAGAGGGCATGGATAATTCAAAAAGTATCTGTTCCTAATCAACCATGTCCTTAATCTGCACTGTCCGACGTGTAGAGAGGGTACAGAAAGCTCTAACCATATATTTTTTCAGTGCTCATGTTTTTAAATATAAGAAAAAGTTAAAATCTACAGCACTCATAGTGAACAGTTCTCTTTCTCTACCGGGTGCATTTCGTGCTAGTTCAAAGTTTTGAGTTAATACTCATTGTGCTAAAAATGTAATTTCCGCAAATTTGTTTTAAAGAAAATCTTAATTAAGAAGTTATCTGTGAAGTGTTTAGCCAAAATGGCCCCAGGGCCATCCCTTGTGGGCGCAAATCGGTTTGCTTTGCTTTCCGACAGTGCCGGTATTAAAAAAAAGAAAGCTAAAAACAACAAAAAAAAACATTCATTAACACGGACCTTATATTTCTCGAACCCCCAACCGTTAAAAAAGCGATCCTAAATTTATTGTCTTAGAATCTGCCAATAAGGATAAACCTTTATCGCAGTATTCATGCTTAGCAGTACACAAATCAATTTGTGCAGTAAGCAAAGAAATAGAAAGTGTTTCAGAACTACGTGTTGGAAACATTCTCTTACTCGCAAGAAATAGAATCATAGCTGAAAGATTTCTCGCACTTAAAAATCTCCCAGGTATTTGTGCCGTCAAGGGCAAATACCACGAGAATCTAAACAACAACAAAGGAACAATATGTGCACCTTTCCTGAATAATGTGCCAATCGCTTACAAATTTCAAAAAAAAAATTAATATTGATTCCTTGTACCCGACTGGAGTAGTACTGCTGACTTTCGATTTGTACCACCTCCCAGTAAAAATTGACATCGCATGGCGGAATGTAAAAGTAAGACAATATTTACCAAGCCCCATGCGGCGCAAAAATTGCCAGTTGCTAGGTCCCACAATAAAATCATGCAAGCTATCGCCAGCATGTGAAAATTGTTACCTACCACCTCACTCCCCCACGAAATGTAGACGTATATTCTGCGCTAACTGCTCTGTCGATCACCCCTCTACATCCAACAAGTGTCCCAAATTTCTTCAGACAAAAGAAATACTCAAAATCAAAGTAACAAGGAAATGCGGAATGCGAGAAGCAATTAAGATTCATAGAAACTCAACTCCTTCTTTCTCAGAAAATTATCAAACATTCTCTTCCACAGTTTCTCGAAATATAAACATAACGGAAACGCGCTCCGAATCCAGTACTACAACTTAATCAGTAAATGATAAGTCCACTTCTTCTCAAACATTAAAAATTAATAATTACTCAAATAATACATAAATTGCAGGTACAGTCCAAACCTGTCCTTTAAACACACAAACAAACTCTGAATCTAATAATTCTACTCAATTAGAACAAACTCTAAATCTAATAATTCAACTCAATTAGAACATCAAAACTCAACTGTTTTAGAAATAAATAAAATCGCTAACCACCAACACAAATACACCTTTATTCCAGAAAAATTCCAAAGTAACTCTTAAAAACTCGATTTTCACTCAACACCTGCTCAAATTACACCCACCCATCCAATAAACACACTCACTGATCGTGCTTCAATTATTAGCTCTTTTCTCCACACAATGGCAACACAAGATCTCAGCTCTACAAATAATTACCCTCTTGATCTCTAAAACTACAACAACAACACTAACGAGAGGAATAGGAAAATCTTGCATATAATATACATGCACCCTCCAGCCTTTTTTAAGACCTATTCATAAGTCAAAATTACTACTATTTTGCAATGGAATCTTAATGGATATTGAAACAATTTCCATGAGTTACAACTACTTATAGACCATAACCCTAGCATTGTATCGTTGCAGGAAACTCGTTTGCCCTTCAACAGCACCCCCACTCCACCCCAAGCCTACGTAGCATACTTTCACAATCATACGCAAAATACGACAAATAAGCAAGGCATAAGTGTATTAATTAAAAAAGGCATTCCCTACAACAAACTAAATATCTCCAGAATTGCCATAGAAATTAATATAGGCTTTAAAATTACGCTGATATCTATGTATATACCTCCAAGTCAAAGTTTTAACTCTAACGAAATTCGTACAATATTAAGATATGTTTCCACACCAATCATTTAACTAGGTGATTTGAACTCATGGAGCCCTCTCTGGGGTTCTACCACAGACAATCAAAGAGGAAATATAATAGAAGACGTGCTCTTAAATTTGGTAGTCCTCAATGATGGCTTACCTAACATAGCACCAAAATGTTCATGGAATATCCTAAAATATCTTCACGGAAGTGACCATTTCCCTATCATAACCACTATTAAAGCTTTCTTAAATAAAGAAAAAATCCCCTAAGTTTAACACAGACAAAGCGGATTGGCCCCAATTTCAAGCTTGCTGCGATGCCATATCTTCGCAACCCTCGAACTCTGAAAATAAACAAAGAATAAGCAGCACTTATAAAGAAAATCTTTCGATATCTCAGAATGGGCTTATAGCACCGGAGCGAGTATATCTTATGAAAAATGTAAAACTTTAAATATATGTAAAAAGAGAAATTATTCAAGAAAATATAGAAAATGTTTCTAATTTAAAAATTCTAGGAATAATATTTGATAAAACTCTTAGTTTTAGGGAACATTGTAAATTTCTAAAGGGAAAACTCCACAAAAGGTTGAATATTATAAAATATTTTGCTTCTAAACATAGTAATTGTAATCAAACTACTTTAATTAATCTAACTAAGTCCTTAATTCTATCTGTTATCGACTATGGTCTACCATTATACGGGTACGGGGCAAAAAGTAGCCTCGCAAACATTTCGGGAATTTACAGCAGCAGTGCGGTCTTTGCGCTTTTCCAACACCAATCAAAAAGCTGAATCTGGACTCCCTGAACTTAAAGATCGCACCACCCATGGTACCGTCCGACTTATTCCAAAGCTTTTTGTGTCTAATAACCCGATATTGAACAACGATATAAATAGGGCCCTGAACAGGAAACGAATCCTAAGGCGGCTATCAACAATATGTAGAACCGCTCTGCTATCCAAAGACGTCGAAATTCCGTTAAAACCAATTCACCAACATCATCATTTATAAATTCACTACTTTCTCATCCAAAACAAAACACGTTTAATATACCAAAAAAACTTTTTACAAATCAGAGGTAATTCGACAGAACTCAGATGGAAACTTATTTTTACTGATGGCTCCAAATACAGTTACACTGTTTCATTTGCCATAGTGTCCGAAGATGGTAACACAATTAGGACTGAATTATTCTTTCCACTTTGTTCTATTTTTACTGCCGAAGTCTTAGCTATAAGCCTCGCTACAGAATATGCAGCCACATCCAAAGGCTAATATGTTATTTGCTCGGATAGTAAATCGGCAGTAGAAGGACTAAAAAACCTTTGATCCAAAGGATACGTGAGAAATAAAAAATAAAAATAATTTGAACCCCTGGCCACTGTGGAATTTCTGGTAATGAATATGTTGATGTAGCAGCCAAACAAACTTGCCATTCCCCAAGCGAAACTGTCGCCATCTATGTTTGATCAGACATTCGAAAATCTGTCGAAAACTACATAAAAAGAAAGTCAGCGGAAATGTGGTCAACATATAAGTTATTAACAAATACGGCATCGCACCCTCTATTCCAATTGAATCTTCTACAGAGCAAATAAAAATATTCACTAGGTTACGTCTACGACACACAACAATCACACATCAACATCTCCTAAGTGGTTCTGCTGCTCCATCTTGCAAAGCATGCAATTGTCCTCTGACAATCAATCACATCCTTGATGCATGCAGAAAGTACTCAAACGCAAGGAACAGCATATTCCAGAACAAAACACCATCAATCTGCTAACAGAATTTTCTTTAAATAATTTAAAAGAGTTGCATAAGTTTATATACCAGACTGGATTATTATTTACATCATATTTAAGTTATATTTATCATACTGACAGAGAACTTGTAACTCAAGGACTTTCCTTTTAGATCTTTATCCTTTTTTTTACCTAGTTAATTATCGAATAGATATTATTCGCAGGCCGATAGTCTTCGTTGCTAGTGCCTTTAAACTGTAATATAATTATTTATAATTATCTTAATAAATAAATAAAATCTACACTCGGCGGTAGTTTAATGGTGGAAACCTTAATAACACATATGTGTCAGTCCTCTGATAAATGGAAAGCTGTCGGTGAAGCGTCAGCTCAAATTATGACAAAACTAGATACTTACAACAGATGCTCCGTGGAAAATGAATTCGGAGTAGGTTAGGTTTAGCGGATCAAAATTCCGCACTCCGGCTTTCGGTACTTCCCCTTACTGTAGTAAAGTACATACTCGTACATACATTTACCCTACAAGACGGAGGTTACCAATTTACTACTACACTTGTAAAATTTCACCTCTTACACAACTACATATTCAAAGCTAACTTTTTGTTTTTAAATAGAAAATTGTGTTGTAAGAGTAGCAACATTTAGCATGCATCATTTTAGAATGCGAATGAATGCAACGAATTAACAATGGCCGGCATTATTTGGAAAAAAATTTTGAGGTAAGCACTTTTTTAATATGCGTGTTAAAATTTATATTATTCTATTTTGCTTTATTGATTCAAAAAGCGTTATAAAGAAGTTAAGTTCTTGAAGTTTATGGTGTTTCCAAAGAATTTATTAAATATAATTGAAGAGGACGGAGGAAAACTCTCATTGCGCTGCGCGAGCTGGAAATCTCGTAGAATCAATTGTGTCGCTATCGTGAAGCGTTGCGGGATATTTTTCTCAATGGTGAGTCCAAGGTAGGTGGCCTTATTTTCTGTTTTAATGTTGAAAAGACAAATTACTTACATTATCTTACCTTCTCTAGGGTGCGAAAGATTTTTCACATCAATAAACGAATGTTCACAGTCGCGCAAAGTGAACGTCCTACACAGGTAAGCATGGCTGTGTAACGCCTATTCGTTTATTTTGTGTATTTTTTAAGTGATTTTAGATGACACTCAAAACTTTTGCTGGTGTGTCGTCAGAGAACGTAACATTGGATGTGCGGAACGTCTACTATGAGATGCCAGATTTCAATCCAACGCATTTCGCTATGGTTGCTGCGTATCGAATTGAAATATATCAAGTGTTGCGCATAGAGGCTGTGCGTAAATCGGTTGAGAAGGAAACTAATGCTGTGCTGAAGTTCTACTGCTTGTACGTGAACTATCATCCTTTGGCCTTGTGTGAGGTAATGACTGCTTACTGAATACAAGTAAGTAAATTATATAACTTTCTTAGATGTTATAGGTATATAATTGAAGCCATACATCGGCATCATAATAATATATAATTATGAATAGTTTAATCATAACAGGCCAATATTTTATATTTCTATGTTGAACATGTACTTACTTTATTTATTGGAATTTTTATTAAAAATTGTATCTTCTGTTTCATTTATGAACAAAATTGGAAGCTTTTGTTTTGTATTACTTTTTACAAATCAGAGGTAATTCGACAGAACTCAGATGGAAACTTATTTTTACTGATGGCTCCAAATACAGTTACACTGTTTCATTTGCCATAGTGTCCGAAGATGGTAACACAATTAGGACTGAATTATTCTTTCCACTTTGTTCTATTTTTACTGCCGAAGTCTTAGCTATAAGGCTCGCTACAGAATATGCAGCCACATCCAAAGGCTAATATGTTATTTGCTCGGATAGTAAATCGGCAGTAGAAGGACTAAAAAACCTTTGATCCAAAGGATACGTGAGAAATAAAAAATAAAAATAAATTGAACCCCTGGCCACTGTGGAATTTCTGGTAATGAATATGTTGATGTAGCAGCCAAACAAACTTGCCATTCCCCAAGCGAAACTGTCGCCATCTATGTTTGATCAGACATTCGAAAATCTGTCGAAAACTACATAAAAAGAAAGTCAGCGGAAATGTGGTCAACATATAAGTTATTAACAAATACGGCATCGCACCCTCTATTCCAATTGAATCTTCTACAGAGCAAATAAAAATATTCACTAGGTTACGTCTACGACACACAACAATCACACATCAACATCTCCTAAGTGGTTCTGCTGCTCCATCTTGCAAAGCATGCAATTGTCCTCTGACAATCAATCACATCCTTGATGCATGCAGAAAGTACTCAAACGCAAGGAACAGCATATTCCAGAACAAAACACCATCAATCTGCTAACAGAATTTTCTTTAAATAATTTAAAAGAGTTGCATAAGTTTATATACCAGACTGGATTATTATTTACATCATATTTAAGTTATATTTATCATACTGACAGAGAACTTGTAACTCAAGGACTTTCCTTTTAGATCTTTATCCTTTTTTTTACCTAGTTAATTATCGAATAGATATTATTCGCAGGCCGATAGTCTTCGTTGCTAGTGCCTTTAAACTGTAATATAATTATTTATAATTATCTTAATAAATAAATAAAATCTACACTCGGCGGTAGTTTAATGGTGGAAACCTTAATAACACATATGTGTCAGTCCTCTGATAAATGGAAAGCTGTCGGTGAAGCGTCAGCTCAAATTATGACAAAACTAGATACTTACAACAGATGCTCCGTGGAAAATGAATTCGGAGTAGGTTAGGTTTAGCGGATCAAAATTCCGCACTCCGGCTTTCGGTACTTCCCCTTACTGTAGTAAAGTACATACTCGTACATACATTTACCCTACAAGACGGAGGTTACCAATTTACTACTACACTTGTAAAATTTCACCTCTTACACAACTACATATTCAAAGCTAACTTTTTGTTTTTAAATAGAAAATTGTGTTGTAAGAGTAGCAACATTTAGCATGCATCATTTTAGAATGCGAATGAATGCAACGAATTAACAATGGCCGGCATTATTTGGAAAAAAATTTTGAGGTAAGCACTTTTTTAATATGCGTGTTAAAATTTATATTATTCTATTTTGCTTTATTGATTCAAAAAGCGTTATAAAGAAGTTAAGTTCTTGAAGTTTATGGTGTTTCCAAAGAATTTATTAAATATAATTGAAGAGGACGGAGGAAAACTCTCATTGCGCTGCGCGAGCTGGAAATCTCGTAGAATCAATTGTGTCGCTATCGTGAAGCGTTGCGGGATATTTTTCTCAATGGTGAGTCCAAGGTAGGTGGCCTTATTTTCTGTTTTAATGTTGAAAAGACAAATTACTTACATTATCTTACCTTCTCTAGGGTGCGAAAGATTTTTCACATCAATAAACGAATGTTCACAGTCGCGCAAAGTGAACGTCCTACACAGGTAAGCATGGCTGTGTAACGCCTATTCGTTTATTTTGTGTATTTTTTAAGTGATTTTAGATGACACTCAAAACTTTTGCTGGTGTGTCGTCAGAGAACGTAACATTGGATGTGCGGAACGTCTACTATGAGATGCCAGATTTCAATCCAACGCATTTCGCTATGGTTGCTGCGTATTGAATTGAAATATATCAAGTGTTGCGCATAGAGGCTGTGCGTAAATCGGTTGAGAAGGAAACTAATGCTGTGCTGAAGTTCTACTGCTTGTACGTGAACTATCATCCTTTGGCCTTGTGTGAGGTAATGACTGCTTACTGAATACAAGTAAGTAAATTATATAACTTTCTTAGATGTTATAGGTATATAATTGAAGCCAT